>NC_037675.1:7892951-7993063 GCF_003255815.1 Theropithecus gelada
CAAATCAAAACCACAATGAGATACCATCTCACACCAGTTAGAATGGCAATCATTAAAAGGTCAGGAAACAACAGGTGCTGGAGAGGATGTGGAGAAATAGGAACACTTTTACACTGTTGGTGGGATTGTAAACTAGTTCAACCATTATGGAAAACAGCATGGCGATTCCTCAAGGATCTAGAACTAGATGTACCATATGACCCAGCCATCCCATTACTGGGTATATACTCAAAGGATTATAATTCATGCTGCTATAAAGACATATGCACACGTATGTTCATTGCGGCACTATTCACAATAGCAAAGACTTGGAATCAACCCAAATGTCCATCAGTGACAGATTGGATTAAGAAAATGTGGGACATATACACCATGGAATACTATGCAGCCATAAAAAAGGATGAGTTTGTGTCCTTTGTAGGGACATGGATGCAGCTGGAAACCATCATTCTTAGCAAACTATCACAGGAACTGAAAACCAAACACTGCATGTTCTCACTCATAGGTGGGAACTGAACAATGAGATCACTTGGACTCAGGAAGGGGAACATCACACACTGGGGCCTATCATGGGGAGGGGGGAAGGGGGAGGGATTGCATTGGGAGTTATACCTGATGTAAATGACGAGTTGATGGGTGCAGCACACCAACATGGCACAAGTATACATATGTAACAAACCTGCACGTTATGCACATGTACCCTACAACTTAAAGTATAATAATAATAAATAAATTTAAACAACAACAAAAAAATATAACAAGCTATAAATAAAATTTACATTGTCAAAATAAAAAAATTAAAAAAAATAAAAAAAAAAGAGGAAAGAAGCGTTCACTTGCTGTATAACCAAAATGTGATAGATATTTTGGTCAACACTTTTTATCCTTTATCTTATTTTTCACAGCAGCCTTATGAGGTATCCATTATTATCGTTCAACTTACAGATGAAGAGAAAGGGGTTCGAAAGGATTAGGTAGCTTGCTTAAGGTCACATAAAGAGTACGTGTAAAAGCCAGAGGTAAAACTCAGATTTTCTCTTGTGTGCCAAGCTGCCTACTATCAGAAAATGTACTATATATTCAACCTTGATGTCAAATACACTGATTTCATATTTTCATGTATTCAATTAGTCAACAGAACTTCTTTATATAGTGTATACACACACACACACACACACACACTATAACTTCTTTATATAGTCTTATGCCAAAAGCACCTTCAGGGTGGGAGGGCAAGAGGCTATCCAATCAATAGGGCAGATGTTCCTAGTAGGTCTACTGGGATATGCCATAAGAGGACACTACTGGCCCTACAGGAAACCATGACTAAATGAAATTTTAAAATACTACAGTCAGAGGTACAGCAGATGGAAAGTTAAAGAGCCAGGACAGATTGTGATAATTTTAATAGACTAGATGATATGATGGTATGACTGGTTTGGGGGTATAGTGGATGTGAGGTCCAAGGAGAAGATAGCATTTGTCTCTTTAAGAACTATTTTGGCCAACTTTTTCTGTCTGTCTGTCTATCTATCTGTCTATCTACTTATCTTTCTATCTAATCTCCTTTCTATATCTGTTCAGCTATCACATATACACATACATATATTAGTATGCATTGAAGCCAATCATTGAGGCCTCAGCTGATGACAGTTCAAGAGTTTCCATGGAGAAAAGGCTTGGGAAGGCAGTCTCCACAAAGACAAAGATGACAGGTTGTGGCCAAAGTCCTGTTTGCATGTTAAGCACAATGTTTTTGTTCAAAGAGTACATTTATATGGATGGCTTGGGAGGTTGAAGGACATTGTGTTAGGAGGCAAGTGGGGTTTGAAGCACACCCAAGGCATCCTCTGGCCTCCTCACCAGGCTTGTTTCCTAATTATAATGTCTTGCTTTTCATCAGTGATACATGTTTCTATATAGGAAAAGAAGAAATTTGGAAGGAGAGCTAACAAGTTCAACTGAGGCTGAGGACAATCATCAGGTGAACAAATAACTATTCTGTACTCATTTGTTTTAAATAGTAAATTAGTAATTTTTATTTACCTAGAAGGTCTCTATATAGAATAAGTGACTTCATTATATCTGTCATCTATGTGGTGGGAATTGGATCCCAGAGGATATTTTATAGGGAGGGCAACTCTAGATGAACAGATGGACCAGGGATAGAAAAAATGTGACTTTTACTTTCTTTTCAGGAGCCACAGTGTCTAGGATGGGCCCAGGATATAAAGTGAACACTCAATTCAGAATACTGTCATAGAAAGAGAAATTCTGAAGCATAGCTTATATTTAGAATTGTAACTTTTGCTCTGTCTCTTTCAGTAATTTTAGGGAGTCCAGGTTGTTAGACCCAAGCAACTCTTATTAAAGCCTTTTGTCCTCCTTGGTTTAGATCCAGAAGACTACTGAAGGTTTTCACTATTCTGACCATCCTTAAGTCATTTTATCCCAGGCGGCTTGACCCTTTGAGCCTCTCCTTCCTCTGTAGCTGGAAGTGTGCTTCTGATACACTAATGCTGCCCTCCTCAGCCACTGAGAACCCCATGATCCTGCCTTTGGCAGGAACTGAGACACTACCACAAGGCAGCCCAGAGGTGGACCTCTCTTTACTCCACCACTGAGACAAGGGGTCCAATTCACATTAATCCCCACCCCTGCCCTCCAATAGTCTCAAAACTGAGCTCCCCACCTATAGTTTCTTCCCATTCCAATTAATTCTACAGTGTTGCAAGGTTAATGTTCCTGATCTTAACACTTCTGTGCTCAGACTTTCCCATTGGCAATCAGGTGAAAATGCATTAAACCTAGTTATGCCTTTAATTACACGACCAGTCTCATTCCCCAACACTACCCTTCATTGATAGTCATAGTGTTTATGCATATTTGACCATTAGCTCTTCCCTAAGCATTTCTGTGGTAGATTGATTGCAAAAAATGACCCCAATTCTATATCTGAATCTATGCCCTTTGCAATATAACTTTGCAGCTCTCCCCTTAAATCTAGGCTATCCTGTGACTTGCTTGGCTCAATAGAATGCAATGAAAGTGATGATGTGACAGTTGGGAACCTGGACTTCAAGAGACCTTGCATGATTTTACTCTCCCTGTCACTCCTCTGCCTTTGTCATGAGGCTTTGTGTGGGCCAGCCTGTTGCAGTATGAGACCCACGGAGCAGAGCCACATCAGCCCAGCTCTTCTACCTAAGGCTCTACATCTGTACCGGAGCCCATCCAAGGTCAGAGTCACCACCAACCTGACTGGCAATTAACCACAGATGCATGTGTGAGTCCTGTAAGCCGGATCAGATCAGCAGAACTGCCCTGCCAGCTCATACCTGGTGAAAAATGCTACATTACTTTAAGCCATTAAATTTTGGGGTGGCTTATTAGTTAGCAATAGCTAACTTATACAATATCTCAGGTTTTTTTTTTCTTTCTTCTCTTGGCCTGTGTTTCTACTATCTCTCTGCCTGGGTTGCCCTTTACCTCTCCTATTTCTCTTTCAGATTATTTGATGAGGACTCCCAGGGCAGTCTTGTTATATGGTTTTGCAAAGCAGGGAAGCCTGACTCCTTTTCTTTGCCTTAAAAGCAGAGTTAGTCTATTTCAACTTATGCCAGGGAGCTTTGCTATATCTCAGTTTTTTTCCCTTGATTTTTCCATGCTTATCTTTTCTCATTTTTAAGATATTGAGAGGGTTGGCATTAGGTGAATCCCCCTTGCCTGCTCCTGTTTGATGAAGCTTAGCTAGAAATATAAATGAGAAGCCTTCAAGCATCATGGTGGCAAGAGCAGCAGAAAATATAGTATCTATTCACTTAGGATTTTATGAAAATCATAATCGAAAGGTTAGAAGTAGTCAGATTGTGTGTCACAGATGTGAATGTGTAAGGATGATTGTCTGCTTCTTTTGTTGAGCAAACATGCATTGTAAATGGGATAAATAAGCAGAAGCACAGGCAGAAAAGTCAACAGCAGTTTTTGAGGATTAAGTGAACTCTTTTTAAAAAATCAACCCAATCCATATCTCCTCAAATGTAACTTGCTTTAGAGATTTGCTTTTAAATACTGCACAAAGAAACCTATATAAACACATCAAGTAGCATCATGTCCCAGAAGAAGTGGCTGCAGAAAGCAAAGGGGTTATTGTGAGTTTGACTCCAATCACAAAGGAGTCTGTAAAACACAAGATCCTGGGGTTTTCTCTTTATTTTTTTCTCCATGACATCCAGAAGACATTTTCTCATCATATAACTCATTGATACATTCTGTAATTGCCAGGACTGTAGTCCCCTCTTGAGATCTGAGCACCCAGCTGTGACTTTCTTGTCTCTAGAGTCATCCCTGGTAATGGCAGAGCTGCAGTCGTGCATCCACCGCAGCTTGGCTTTGATGTCCTGGCCCTGCAGCTGTTCTCTGGCTGGGTTATTTGGGAAAGAATGATGAGCTGAGGCTGAGCAGGTCTACAAGTCAGAGAGGGATGGGAATGATCTTGGATGCAGGAGAAAGCATCATTTGGATGGGCCAAGTTTTCTGGTCCAAGCTATATTTCAAATGTGATACCCCTCACCATTGCTCTCTGAGCCCAAGACATGTGGTTTATAATTATACTTCTGGAAATTAAACCCACCCAAACCCCGTATTTGGTGGAAAGATTTGCCTCACTTACTGATCTGAGGAGCCTGAACAGTTTGCTTTGCTTTCATCTTGCATTCTCTTGTCAGAGTAATCTCTCAAAGTCAAACTTTTTGAGTTACCTCTAGTGACAACTCTTTTTTGAATACAATTCCATATAATTAACAATTTAAGACAAGTTTTATATTTCAATTTTTATTAACAATGAAAGGAAGAAATTTACTTCGTCATTTCTGTGGTATGTACTAAAACTCTTCCCTTGAGTCTAGTTATGAGAAAAGATCAGGCGCACTCAGTTGAAAGATACTCTACAGCTGAAGATGAAGGAACTAAGACAACTAAATGCACCATATGATCCTGAATTGCCTCCTACATACCAGAAAAAAAAAAAATCCTAGTTATAGAAACATTGAGTCATTTGATAAAATTTAAATACAAATTATGGATTAGATGATAGTAATAAATGATGTCAATTTTTCTGACTTTGATCATTGCACTGTAGTTATATAAGATGATACTATTTTTCTACTATTTTTATTAGACAGGAAAACTGTCTTTAATCTACTCTCATATAGTTGCAGTAAAACTGTACATGTGTATACTTACAGACAAGTAAACCAAAAGTCTTGGTGCAGAATTAAGCTTTAAAATGTTTAATTACAGATGCTACAAGCTTATGAAAACATCATCTGAAGCATTATTTAAATTTGTTCTACACTTACAAGTCTTGTAAATCAAAAAAAAAATTTAATTATAAATTTTATTTCGGTCAACATTTACCATCTTTAGTCGGAAGTATTGAAGGGTAGACACAGATTTAACACATGAAAATTAGCATACTTTATGATTTTAAAAAATCATTACAATTAAATTTTAAACAAAAAATGATATGATAATATAGATTTCTGAAGAAAAAATTTTGCTAACATCACTTAACAGCATTTTTTGTACATGATCATTTGTTTCTTATCTACATAGTTTTATATAATCACAATGATAAAACATAGCATATTATTTTATATAAGGCTTTTAAAATTAACACTAAACTATAAAGTATTTGGTTTTCTATATCACCTTAATAATTATATTTTAAAATATCTGGTGAATGGTCCTGTCCTGTTCAATGGTGTAACATCTACTTAGCTATTTTCCTATAGTTGGACATTTGGATAGCTTTTAATAGTTTTTAAATAATTGACAATAGTTGCCTTTTAAACACTATGTTTGTTTGTTTTCACATTTGCTTAATTATTTCTTTAGGATGAATTCCCAGGAATCCTATTCCTGACCCAAAATATATAAACAACCTCATGGGTCTGAAGTGTTGTTTCCATTTATATGTGTACTAGCAGAATTTTTCATTAAACATTATGTAACTTCATTAAAAAGAAACAAATTAAGTTTTGGTTTCCGTGACATGTTTGTTATTACAGCACAAGAAATAAGTAAATTTACTATTGTGAGATGGGGAACAAGAATGCAAGAAAAAAAGCAGCATGTGACTAGGATTTGTATTATGATGAAGAGAGGTTCTTGTTAACAGCATGAGAAAATATTCATGCCCCTAAATAATAGTCACAAACAGATTCAGATATAAGTAGTATAAGGAGAAGAAGTTTAAAAAATACAATTTTGATCAACTAATTTTCATTTTAATAAAGAGTCTCCGATGGAGAATGCCACTTTGGAAGACGAAGATGGCCCCATCTTCAGCAGGAAGCCTGGGCTATGGTTTGAAAGAAAGCAAGACAATGTCATCTAGACTGTCCCATAACAGCGAGTCCCTAGAATCCCAATGCCATTCCACATTTTCCCAGGAAGTACAAGCTCATTAAGACCTAAAATGTATTTCCCCATCCTTGTACCACTGCTATCAATCTTCATGAAAGAATCTCCCAGCCCTTCGAGATGCAGCTCATAGGCACATACAGTATATTCTCCAGGTGACAAAGAGACAACTGAGGGGGAGACCTGGAAGTACCAACCACCCTTATTGTAGCCAGTCAGCCGGTTACTCATGTGGTCCTTCCAGTTACCAAGGTCTTTTTAAATTTAGAGGGAGAGGGTTAGAGTAATTAGCCTTAGTAGGGTCGTTGATCTTAAAGAGATACACTCGCTCAAGCACTTTTATTCATCTTACGCAATTCGAAAAAAGCAGCTTCCAACTCTGTATCTCCTCTCTTATCTTCAACTCAAAATAACATTGAGTTAAGGTTAATATCAACTGGGTTTCACAGAAATGGCTTTCACACTGAATTAAACTTGAAAGGAAAGAAGTTTCATGATGAATAAATCTATGTGCCTGTTTTTTTCCTGTGTTTTTTCTTATAGTTACAAATATATGTGGTTTTAAAAATGAAAAATAGGCTGGGGCTAGTGGCTCATGCCTGTAATTCTAGCACTTTGAGAGGCCAAGGTAGGAGGATTGCTTAAGCCTAGGAGCTTGGGACCAGCATAGGTAACATAGTGAGACCCCATCTTTACAAGAAAAAAAATAATTAGATGAGGCCTGTGCCTGTTGTCCCAGCAACTTGGGAGGCTGAGTTGGGAGGATCACTTGAGCCCAGGAGTTGAAGGTTGCAGTGAGCTATGATTGTGTCACTGCAGTCTAGTCCAGGTGACAGAGCAAGATCCTGTCTACAAATAAATAAATACATATAAATAAAGAAAATTTTAAAAATGATAGTATTATCTTAGTTGCACATCTGCTGTTTCCTGTCCTTTTTAAAATTTTTTTGAGATGGAGTCTCACTCTGTTGCTCAGGCTGGAGTGCAATGGCGTGATCTCGGCTCACTGCAACTCCACCTCCCGGGTTGAAGTGATTCTCCCCCTTCAGCCTCCCCAGTAGTAGGGATTCCAGGTACCCGCCATCATGCCCGGCTAAATTTGTATTTTTCTAGAGACAGTTTCACCATGTTGGCCAGGCTGGTCTTGAACTCCTGATCTCAGGTGAGCCGCTGGCCTCAGCCTCCCAAAGTGCTGGGATTACAGGCATGAGCCACCATGCCCAACCTGCTGTTTGTTGTTCTAAGTTTGGTAAAAAAATGATATTGTTGTACATCATACAATCTACTCATCAAAGATGAGCTCAATTAGAGGTAAGCCAAGAGACTTGTCCCATTAAAAGGAAGGGAACAAGATAAGTGTTGCAATTTAATTGTACTCATTCCTTTCTGAAGGCTTATGTTCCTGTAATGTGTACCCTCTACTTGTTCTTGTTCTTGCTCTGCTAGGCTCAGCTAACTTAAAACTTTAGAGTTCTTCAAATTTTGGACCAATAACCATGAAGGTGATTATATCACAAATACTTTGCAGAATGTCTTTCGCTGATTCTTTTGACAATATCCCAGGCAAGTAAGTGATAAACATTTAACCTTCTAGAGTGGTTACATTTTCTAAAATAATATGGTTAGACATCATTAGAGATGTGACCTAAGTCCACACTCAATTTGTTTTAAAAATCCAACTGTGTTATCCTTAAAGATCAACCCCCTTTTTTTAGGTGAAACAACAATGCCTGCTGAAGTTTAGCAAATGTTCTTCTCATTTGGGTAACCTTAGCATTTGCCACCAGAGATCTATGACATCTTTAAACATATTTGGTTTGCCAAATTTTTTAAGTTTCCTTTACAAAGTCAATTTTTTTTTATTTGTTTTATTTGCACAGACCCAGCTCCATCTTCAGTTCTCCAGTGTTTTGTGTTTTATGTTTCTATTGTGATTGATGCAATACTCTAGAATGTGTATGAGACCAGTGGAGATTTTGAATTTCAGGTTTCTCGGCTTGGAATTCAGTTTATCTCCATATAGTTTATGCCCATCAGGAACTCAGGAAATAGTGATAGAATTGTTCTTGTAGGTAGCCCTCAGCACTGCTATAAACTGCTGAGTGGAGTCTAAGAACTTATGTGTTGAATGTTGGATATGGAGAATGAGGAGTTCACATTAATGACTTGACTATGTTGACTGATGTAGACATTGTAGGACGACAAAGAGGAATGTTTTTTCTTGATCATATGACATTAAAGCTTGTGTCCTATTCAGCCACTTCCCCTTTCACTTAAGATAAACAGAGAAAGATAAAAGGCAGAGCCCAATTCCAACAGTGTGTGGAAACTGACTCTGTTTTGCTTCAAGACATAAAATCAATACAGATTTAAAAAACAAGGCAGAACCCCTAATTTACCTTTTATAAAACCAGTTAAGATTTTAGAATATACTAGCTTTGGAGTCACATTTGTTTAGAAGACTGTTCCTTGAGGTGTTGGCAGTTTGTATACTAAACATGCTGAGTTATGTTTACCTGTTTCTTGGGATACACTGAGATACAGTAGCAAGGAAAGTGACATTGGGTAGCAGGGCCACTTGGAAGTCATGATGCACAGTTTCTGTGGAGCCCATCTGTAAATCACAATAAACACTTCTGTGTAGCTCACTTTATAAAAATGAGTAGAGTTATTGAATAACCTACTAGCTTCTAAATACCCTCTTTAACTAGGCCCATGAAGGGTAATACTCTCAAGAAACAGCTAACAGGACTTTATGAAAGGCTGCTGCTTTGTCTGCAGGCCAAGTGGAAATCAGTAGTAGAAAGAGAGAAGAAATAACACAATAAAAGTGATCCCTGCATAGTCGTGAAAGTCTGTCTCTGCACAAAGCAGCAAGAAGGAAAAGGGCACAGATTGAGTGAGTGAAAACAAAGAACTAGATAGGATTCTCAGGAAAGCATGGAATGAGATGATGGGACACATCCAGGGGATGAATGGATCCAATTTTGGGAAACACATACACACACACAGAGAAATTTCAGGGTACACAGATCTGGTGAAAATGATAAATTTAACCTATTTACAATTTAAGAAATATAGTAGAGATAATTAGTGGCTAATTTTGAGCTTTTCTCTCTTACAAAAGAATCCTTTTTGTAAGAAGTGATAGAGAATAACTGACTATTGCAATAGATGAACACGATTTTGTTGATCTGATCAAATGCTGTGCCACTGGAAATTTTAAAATAATTAAACTAATGTAATTGTAGGGAATTGGAGTAATGCCAGAATATTTTAAAAATCTGATATTCCAAGGAGAAGGTGAAGAATCCTGGAAATTAAGTGTTTAACAGTAACTCTCATTAAGAGAGTCAAGCAAAGTATTAATAATTTTTCATGGGAAATGTCAGACTGTCCTTTTAAGCAATTCAACTTACCTTTTAGGGAATGTAGTATTATGAGGTGAATAAAAGGTCTCATTCATACAATTCATATGATATCAGTAAAATAATTGCTAATGTCTTCAAAATTTTATTTTCTTCCCAATAACCATGAATGTTCCGACAAGTAGTTACTGAATTTCAATTCCATGTTAAACCCTACTCAAAATGTTGCAGGATTTATAAAAACAGGTAAAAACATTGTATTGCCTTCCTTCAAGGAGCTTAAAATCTTGAGTATGTGTATCTATATCTACATTACCTTTTTTGTCTTTTCTTTTTTGAGACAGGGTCTCACTCTGTCATCCAGGCTAGAGTGTAGTGGCCCAATCACAGCTTAGGGCAGTTTCAGTCTTCTGGGCTCAAGCAGTCCTCCTGCCTGAGCTTCTCAAGCAGCTGGGACTACAGGCAAGTGCCTCCACAGGCCAGGCTATTTTTTTTCATCTTTTTTAGAGACAAGGTCTTGCTATGTTGCCTAGGCTAGTCATGAACCCCTGGCTTCAAGCGATTCTCCTACCTTAGACTCCCAAAGTGTTGGGATCAAAGGCATGAGCCACTGTGATCAGCCTATATTGTCTTTACCTAGCTACATATAGGTGTGCAATTTTACATATAAACAAATACTTGTATTCACATAAAGTTTAAACAATGAAGAAAACACATATAATAGACCTTATTCTTGTTCATTTACTGCTTCTTTTAACGGTGCTAAGTGTTGAAAACAGAAGGATGTATAAACATTTATCTTCATCAGGGAGGAGTATACAAGCTAGGAAGGGGGACAAAAGGATCTAAAAAGAAATGGCTATAAAGCTATATCCTACATATTAAGTAAACCAATGAACAAAAGAGAAAACAGTCTTGCCTAGGGGCATCAAAAAACTTTCAAAGAAAGCTCCTGAAGACATTTCAGTAAAGAAGGGTGCAGAGGTGAGCAGAAGAAGCCTTCAAGGCAGATGGGATAGCATGATGACATGCATGAAAGCCAGGAAGCAAATACATATGTTATGAAATGTGTAGATAGTACAGTTGAGGAAGCATAGAGTATACTATATGCAGTGGTTGGAGAGGAGTCCAGAAAGATACATGAGAAAACTCAGGGTGTGCTATTATAGAATCTGAACAATATGTCAAGGGCAATGAGGAACCATCATTTTTGTTTAATTCTATTTTGTCATATTTTAATACATTTTATATTTATATATTGATTTGATTTATATTATAAATTACTTTTATTTAGTAATTTAAAAGTTTCTGTAGGTAATATATATGCTTACTTTAAATTTCAGAAAATAACTCTATCAAATATACCCATTCTTCTACTTATTAAAACAGTGTCTGCTGATGCTCAGCTACAAGAGATGGCAAAATAAACATCCACTTTCCCTTCCTTTCTTCCAACAATTGATTTCAGTTAACAGTTTTATATTTTTAAATTTTTTTCCCTGTCTACCTTTGTACCTTTAAGTATACCTACACATTTATAACATGAAATTTCAGATTTAAATTAGGCCTTTTGATATCCTGCAATAAAAAGGTGAGGTAATGAAACGTATTTACCTTACCTCTGCCTTTGTCGCCTTTTTCCCTCCACTTCTGTTAGTTATATTATTTCCACACTGTCATTTCCTGCAACACTTTGCTTTCTGCAATCATGGTCCTCACTTTTGTTTCTGTCTTTCTTTCATTGCTGAATGTGTTCACCACTTACCTTGGGTATTTTAGCTTCATTTATCTGTTCACCCTTGGGCTGAATGGTTAAAGCTTAAGATCCAGCTTTCTTTCTCTAAAGGCATGCTAGGCACAGTTCCACTGTCTTTTAGCATTTGTTGTAGAGCCACCCAGCCTGAGCCACCAAGCCCTACTCCCATCCCTTATAGCAGACATTATTTGATGCATGGTTTGATATGCAAAAGATTCTTTCTTTAATTTTAAAATCCAGTATATTTACCAAGACACAAGGAACTTTTCAAAAGTATACATGTCACAATATTTTTTTAGGTCTGAAAAATTTTTTGATTTATTTGAATAGGTTTTGATCCATTTATTTAACTCTCATTTTCCTGGTTATCAGTATATATTGAATCAAATTCATCTTTCTTCCAGATCTGTCATTTCTTCTCTCATTATTTAAACTTTATCTTTTAGTTTTATTTCTTTTTATTTCAATTTCATTTTGACATTTTTCTTATTTGTCATTCCTGCCCTTTGTTTTCAGTAATGCTAATTCTCATCTTTACAGCTTTCAATGTGCCATTTATGTTGTAATGGTTACATTTCTCTCTTTCACTAGTTTCTTTTCTGAGCTTTGATTTGGTCAGGCGCTTAGTGGGAAACAGAATTCTGGATAATGATGATAAAGTATTTTGGGTAACAATTTCATGAAAGGAACTTCAGAGTGAGCCTTAAGTGAGAAAACTTATTTTCCAAGTAAATATTCACAAAAGCCCCTAGCAGCAGGGAAAGATACAAGAAATCAGGTGAAAAAAAAAATGCCTAATGCATAACATTCCCTTTTCATTAGCAGCCACAAGGCTTGCTCAAGAAGCTCATGGGGACAGGGATCGAGATTATACAAAGGCTCAACAGCATGGACTTCTCTTCAAAGACGACTTGACTACTGCCAAGCCTGGGTGCCCAATTTTGCAGTGGTGTGACCAATTCTGAACCTTGTTATTATACTAAATACGGGGGAACCAACCAACCTACCAGTAGTAGGCTGAATACATTGGAATCTTTCTAATTTGTCTTATCTGTGACAGACATAGAACCTAGATTTAGAATTGTCTTCTCTACCAGCCATATTTCTATGACAATATAATCCTGGACTGAGTAAATACCCTATGCAACAACATTGTCTCAGACCAAAAAACTGATTTTACAGTAAAAGAATTAACGCCATGTGCTTATACTCATGGAATTTAGAGGTCCTATGATGATCACCCATGATCCAGAAATATTTTTGGTGCAAGAGTAATTGCAGTTTTTGCCATTATTCTTAAATGACAAAAACAGCAATTACTTTTGCACCAGCCTAATAGTTGGTCTTACAGAAAATAAAATAATATTTTAATAACTGAATGTACCAGTAGGAGAAAAAACCAGTGCCGCATCCTTAATAGCCGGCATTCATGAATTCAGAAGTGAGGGGTGGAAGAGGGAATGCCACTTTACACCATTTTATCTAATAGCATATTCATGATATTGTGCTTTCCTTACTCTATCTCCAGTTTCTGCTGGTTCAGAGGTCTTAGTAGCCATTGTAGAAATGCTCCCTCCACGGGGTTCAATAATAGTTCCATTGAAATTTCAAGCTTCTGGGGACATTGTGTGAGCAGGGGTAAAAATGGTCTTTGTAGGGTTATTAATTCTGGTTTTCAAGAAACAGGGGGGTTTGTTGATATATACTAGGTGTGAGAATAGGGGAAGATAATTTTTTTCCTAAAACTTAGGAGGATATCTTGGTATGTTTCCTGCTTTTGCCATGCACAAGGGTAGATGTTAATGGAAAACTAAAGTGACTTCATGTAGGTAAAGCCAGGAAGAATTATAATCGTTCAAGGATGAAATTTAGGCCATCCACCTGGAGAAGAGTAGAGAGCATCTAGTGTTGACAGAGCAAAATGAACATAGAAATGTAGTGGATAAAATAATAAATACCATTCAAGGCTGCTTGCACTAGAGCGGAAATTAAAGCAGTACTGATCCATAACTTCTTATTGATTTTGTAATTAATACTTAAATGATTCCCTTATTTTCTTCTATTGTTTATAGAATGTATTTATATTAGGTGACTATAAAATTTAGCACATAGATTATATTATTCTACCAATTTAGTCAATAGGATTGTGGTAGAACTGAAGGAGAAAGGATATCACTTAAGATACAAGTCTTAGAAGAGGAAAATGCAACTAAGTCTTTGGTTTGTCTCATTTATGATGAATCGCTATTTTATGTTTGTTGGGGCAGAGTGGTAGTATTATTTTAATTGAAATACAGATGAAGGGTGCACATTGTCCTTGTGGTTGGGTGATTATGGAATCACATGGGTGAGTGTATATCACATTTGTTAGAAAAGTCAGTCTCCTGCATGCGGTCTTTTGACCTCCACTCAGCTGCATAAGAATGGGCCTTGGGCCTGGGACACTTCCTTACCAAGAGATAAAGCATCCTCACAGCCTGTGCTGGACTTTTCATCTTACAAGGAAAAACCATTCCTATTTCAGGCTCAGTGTGTATTTTTTGTTCCACTTAAGTATCTGCATCATATAGCTCCTGGCCAATCCCACTGCTTTATGAGTTCTCTGTGAAGAGGAGACAGGATCCTTCTGTTGCAGCTCAGGATGGATGTATGCAGCTCAATTGCCCTGTTTTCATAGCTGGAAGGGACCTACTGGCCATGGGGGACCAATGCCTCCCATTGAAGTCAATCTTGCTCTATCTCTTCCATGTGTGAGTAAAGCGTTGTTCCATCCAGTGCTTCACTGTGTTGTTTTACTTAGTGTTTTACTTGGTATTTACTGATACCAAGATGTAGTGGGCAGATGTGATTGGACTTCTGCTTCCCATAATAGGCAACAGATGCAGTCTTCCTTTGTAACATTTGTGTGTGTCAGAATACTTGGTACACTACTTCTACATTTTAGTTATTTCCTGCAACGCAAGCCTCATTTTCTCAAGGTCGACACCTGAACACTCACTTTGGCAGTTGCCTTGTGGCTGGGGTCATAATGTGCACTCTAGGCTCTGTCCAACAGATGCCTCTTCTTGGGGTTCATTTCTGGAAAGGGTGGTGTGAGGAGGGAAGTAATGTTTTATCATTGGGGCACCTGGAGATTGGCAGAGAGTTATAGAGTCTTTAGAGGCAGTTCTAGCTGAGATCCTGTGGACATACACTTGGCTCAATATTTTGGCTTCAGGATTTAGTGCTCAATGTTCATGCTGGGTACTTTGTAACAGCAGCAGTGGTAGAATCAAGTCTGGGAGCCAACCAGTGGTGCAGCTTTTATCCTGTTTTGTCTCTGTATTCTCAGAGCTGAAATCTCAGACTCTGAGACTATGGGGATTTTAAGAGCAATTGTACATGCTGTAATAAGCTCGTTTTTGCTTCAACTTGCAAGAGTGGGTTCTGTCGTTTGCAACCAAGAATACTGACTGCTTCACCAAGAAATACCAGGTTTTGACAAGTTCCCCAGGTGATTCTTATATATAGTCTGTACAAAATAGGCATAGGGGAATATCTTTGGGGATTCACTAATTTTGGGAAAAGAGAAAGACACAGAGACACAAAGTTACAGACCTAGTCAGTGGCAGGTTTTAGGATTTTGGCTCCAAGGTCTGTCTTGGACTACTAGACCATATTGCTATAGAGTTGAGGTAAGAGATCATTTTAGAGAAACCTAGTGAAAGGCACAATAGGGTTGTAGTATATTGATACAGTTTGAATGTATGTGTTCCCCAAATTTACATCTTAACTCATAGGTGATGGTATTAGGAGGTAGGGCCATTTTGGAAGTGATTAGGTCATGAGGATGAAGCCCTCATAAAGGGGATTATCATCCTTAAAAAAAAAGTCCCAGAGATCTGCCTTGCCCTCTCTGTCATGTAAAGACACAGCAAGAAAGTGCTATATATGAGAAAGTGGCCTTTGCCACACTGAGTCTTCTGGCACCTTGATCTTACACTTCCCAGCCTCCAGAACTGTGAGAAATAAATTTCTATTGTTTATAATCTACCTGGTTTGTGGTATTTGTTAGAGCAGTGTAAATAGATTAAGGTCAATACATTAATAAGCATTCAGCTTACTTACATTCAGCTTGAAGATGACTCTATGTCACAGAGCAAGGAGAGGAGACCAAGAGACATTAATGTTCCAGGGAAGACAGAACTTTGAATTGATGACGAAGATGGGTATGAAAATAGAGTTTGTATAAGGAGCCAATAGGTGAATATGTGGTATCCATCTATGTAATAACTAATTTAACCTTGCCCCAAAATAGGCCCGACCTCTGCCTTAGAGATTACAAGGTAATTTCTACTCATTGCAACAGCATGCCTAATAGATGTGTCTGTTTGTCCGGGGGCTTTGCATCGCACTGGATTGTCTAGCAATGTGATTTAGGGTGAGGCCTTAGGCCAAACCAGATGCTAACAATGTCACTTAGGGTGGGGACTTTTGGAACACACAATCTCAGCCAACCTGGAGATAAAGATCAACTATGTAGGCAATCAATCATGCCTAAGCAATGAAGCCCCAGTAAATGCCCTGGGCACCGTGGCTCAGGTGTGTATCAGGTGTGGCTTAGGTCAACAATACTCCATCCTGTTATCCCACATTATGGCTAGGAAGAATTAACACTGTCCTGACTCCACATTCAGGAATGGAAACTCCACATTTGGATGCCTCCTGGATTCTGCTCTATGTGTCTCTCCCTTGGCTGATTTTAATCTGCATTCTTTCACTGTGAAACTGTATGTAACCATGAGTATAATGGCTTGCAGTGAATTCTGTGAGTTCTTTTAGCGAATTATCACATCTGAGGGTAGTTTTAGGAACCACCGTGCTCAAGTTACAATTGGTGTCAGAAGTGAGAATGGTCTTATGTTGGCTGTGTGCTCTCAAAACTGGTCTGAACTCACAGACAAGTATAATAGTGAGGAAAAGGAGCTAGCATCTATGTGTGGCTGTGTGCTCTTGGATCAGTGCTTAGCTCTGTGTTTAAATGGTCTCACTTAATCATCCTGACTAACCTGACCTTCATTCTTCAAATGAAAGAACCATGGCTCAGAAAGGTTTTGTGACTTGCCTAAAGATAAAGATTCAGGGAATATATTAAGATCTCCAAGTTTTTTGATAGTAAAAGTAAAACTTCATCCTAGAATCAAGAGTGAATTAGGTCACATTGTGGTGAAAGATCAGGCTCTAACAAGTGCAATATGTAACAAAGTGAATCTGGACTTGGTTTTTCCTCAAGTGTGTACTTTAGCCCTAATTTATCTAAAACTCTACCTTCAATTTGTGGAACTCAGTAAATATGTATTGGAAAACTACTAAGTTTTAACCACTGTACATGTATTGCATTTATACAGGGAACAAAGAGGTATCATACTCATCCTAATGCCATACTGAAGACACTTTAAACAGGAACCAAAGGGAAATATAACACAGGTATAAAATTGTAATATTGATCATTGCTCTAAGGGAAAACTTCAAGCTGCTAGGATTTTATATAGGGAGGTCAGAAAAACATTCGTGAATGAGGGGTATTTAAGCTGAGAATTACAGAGTTAATCGATGCTAGTCAGGAGAAGGGAAAGGGTACGAATACTCTAGGCAGAAAGAAGAAAAACACAAGTGCAAGGATCTTGGCATGTTTCAGAAACCAAAGGCAATGTGATTAAACCATGAAGACAGGGAGACAGCAGGGCAAGGCCAGGTCATTGCAAGCTATAATCAAGACTGTGGAATTCATAGATAGGCTAGTATCTGGATTTTAGTTGTGATGGAAAACCAGGGTACAACCAAAGAAGGTGAGTGAATGGGCAAAAAATAAAATAAAGGGTCAAGTGTATCCATGGGAGGTCTTGGGTAGCATTGAAGATCAATCTTAGATGACTCAGGAGACAAAGTGTAATATTATATCTCAGGGATTCTCACTGTTTTATTTTCTACAATCTTCCTGGAAATTTTGGTGCATATTATTTATGTAGCCTAATAAAAATACTCTTTGTAATGACTCTGGCAGAAGATTTCCTAAAGGGGTCATATGAAAAAAACAAACAAAAACAATACATGCACTTCTTCAGTGTATCTCTCATATCAGTAGGTTAGAATGTCTTGCAAACAAAATTAAATTAAAATTGCAGACCATTCCTGCAGAATATAAGTGACCATTTTCAATGGGAGAAAACAAGAGAAGCCATTCTAACAAATTATTTAAAGTTCAGCTTGTTATCATTTCAACAGCTCTTAATGTGTTTACTGTATACATATATTTAGTATGTCTGAAAGGTGCTGAAGTCTGAGGAATACAGCACTTGTGCTGAGGGTTGTAGACTTTCTGTTTAAAGACTCAATTGTTGGAAACCCAATTTTCTTTTAGATTTGTTCTGTTTGTTTTGTTCAGTTCTAGTAACTCAGCCTGAGTCTGATAAATAATTTAAGAATCCTGACTCAAACCACTAGAACACATCTTTCTAAGTCATCAACATTTTATCTTTTCAAAGAGACCAAAGCAACCCCAGCTCCCTGTCCTCATTCTAAACTAATTTCCAAGAACTTCCAGTTTAAGATGGCTGACAGAGTACACGATGTTATACCTCCTCATGACTTAAAGTCCAGTGAAGTGACAGAGAAAGGGAAAAATAAAAGCACAGATTCACAGAGGCATTAGGAATATAGGAAGCTGTCCATCAACAGACGATGACATTTAAGAACCTCTGCTATGGATGCTACAAATTCCTGTAATTGAGAACATAATTTATTTATTTTTTTTTAAAAAAAGAACATGTCAATATGGAAACAATAAGAGAGGGGCTTCAAAAAGGGGAGTTTCCCTAAGATCAGAGTCAGCAGGGGTAGGCTGTAGGAGTGAGCTGTGTGGAAATCATCAGTGCTATCAATTGAAATCAAAGGGCTCTGACATAGCATATCCTGACCAGTCTGTGTCATAAGAGCTGACTGTGGAATTTGCCATCCCATATAGAGCTTTCTTGCTGCAACAAAAGAAAGAGGCAGAGCAGTTCCAGATAACAACAAAGGACAAGAAACACCTTCTCTCTGAGGACAAAGACCTCCCTCATGCACAAAAAAGAACAGTTCTTGTGGCTACATGTCTGCCTACCTCTTCACTGTAGCCATAGCATCACTTCTGTAATCAGAGTCCCAATTTCCTGTGGGAGACAGTGAATTCCCTGCCACCTTTAGACCTCAGGTAAGCAAAATTGTATCCATTAAAATCATTCCATTGTTGATCCATGCACGACTTCCTTTAGTTATTTTTAATAATGTTGTAGCCATCCATGAATCTATCAACTTTTCTCATCCCTCTGCCAACCCTTGCCTGAGAAGGTGATCATCTTGAATTTCATATTCATCCTTCTCCTGCTTTCCTTTTTACACATTTATTTTATATGTAGGAACTGCTAAAATTATATTTTACATATGTTATTTGTACTTATATTTAATTTTATAAAAATGAGTATCATACTGCATATAATTCTTCCAAAATTACTTTTTACTTAATATTATACTGCTAAATTTCATCCCTCTTTTTGCATGTCCCCGTAGTTACTCATCTTCATTGCTTGTGATGTTTTATGGTGTGCATATACCATATTTTAGCCACCCACTGTCCTGCTGGTGAGCATTTGGGCTGTTCCCAAATTTTGAATAATGTGAACAGTACTGCTATAAATATTCCAGGTCATGTCTCCTGTGTTCACATGCAAGAGTTTCTCTTGGGTATCTTCTGAGCCATAGAATTGCCAGGCCAAAACATGGGGACTCTAAAGGGGAATATCAAACCATTTTCCAAAGTAGTTCATCGAATTTATACTCCCTCCAGCAATATAAAAGACATTCAGTCAATGCACTTCTCTCCAATCCTTCATATTGTCAGATTTTTATTTTTTGTCAATTAAATAATATAAACTGTTCATGGTCATTATTGGCATTTCTCTTATCACTAATTATGTTGACTATTTCATCGCAGGTTTGCTTCTCTGTAAGATGGCTATTCTCACTCTCCATACCACTCCTTCTTTTTTTACTGGTTTGCTGGTATTTTTCCAGTTAATTTTTATGAGTTTTTAAAATGTGTTCTTGGTATTAGTCTTTTCATTTTATGTAATACAGGTATCCTTTCCCAGTTTGAAACTATTTTTTTCCATATTCTTTAAGAACTCTTTTGATGAATAAAAAAATCCTGATTTAAATATTACCAAATTTATTGACGTTTTTATTCCTTTCCACTTCTATCTTATTTAAGAATTTTTTTCCTACCTCAATTTCTAAACTGTATGCATCTACATTTTTTTTTTTTTTTTTTTTTTTTTTTTGAGACGGAGTCTCGCTTTGTGGCCCAGGCTGGAGTGCAGTGGCTGGATCTCAGCTCACTACAAGCTCCACCTCCTGGGTTTATGCCATTCTCCTGCCTCAGCCTCCCAAGTAGCTGGGACTACAGGTGCCCGCCACCTCGCCCGGCTAGTTTTTTTTTTTGTATTTTTTTAGTAAAGATGGGGTTTCACCGTGTTAGCCAGGAAGGTCTTGATCTCCTGACCTCGCGATCCACCTATCTCGGCCTCCCAAAGTGCTGGGATTATAGGCTTGAGCCACTGTGCCCGGCCTGCATCTACATTTTCTACTAAGAGCTTTATATCCTTTAACATCCATCTGGAATTGACTTTTATTAAATCTTATGAGATTAGAAAACAAATTTATTTTTTATGTGATTTTCTTTTTACCACATCTTTTTATCAAAAGTCTCCCTTTTATATTCTTGTCTGACATGACCCCTCTATCATATCCCAATGTGGCATAAATGTGTGGGTCTGCTTCTGATTCCAAGGTGAATTTGTCTCTGTTATACCAACACCATGCTATCTTTATTACTGTAGCTTCCTGCTATTGATACCTGGCAAGGCAAGTTCCTCCTCTCTGCTCTTATTAAAAGTATCCTGGCTATTATTTTTGGCCCATTACTCCACTAAATACATATTAGAAGTATCAAGTTAAAAAAAATACCCTTGTTACAATTTGAGGGGGATTACATTGAACCTAGGGATGAATTTTGAGAGAATTAACCTCTCTCTGTGATATTCCTGTCTTAACTTGGTATATTGTGTTTTTTTCTCCCTCTCATTTATGTCGTCTTTGCTATGTCTAATAAATCTGTATTTTTTTCTATAAAGGTTTTAATTTTTTGTTTTATTTCTTAATATGGGATTTTCCCTGATATTACTAAAAAATGTGTCTTCAATTGCCTTTTCAGGTTTATATCTGCTGTCCAGAAATGCAACTGTTTTATATACCAATGTAGACATTTTGCTAAACTCTTCAATTATTTCTAAAATAATTTCCCTGTATTATTTTAGGTATTCTATGTAAACAGTCATATCATCTTCAAATGATGACAGTTTTACTTTTTTCCATTCAAAAATTTATAATTTTATTATTTTTCTTCTCTTAATTCTTATACTGGCTAGTATTTCTACTAAAATATTAACTAGAAGTGGTGACAATGGGTCCCCTTGTCTCAGTCTCTACTATGAAAAGAATAATTCTTTTTTTTTTCCATTTAGAATTCTATTTAGCTGTATATTTTATTCTGAATAAGTGTTGACTTTCATCAAATTATTTTACTTCTCTTGAAATTATCATATGGTGTTTCTCTTTCAATTTGATAATGCAGTGAACTTCATCTATAAAGATTTAAAAGTAAAATTATCTTTGCCTATCCGAATACACCCAATTTGGATGTGGATGTAAATGTTTGTCCTTTTTTCTTTTCTTTGCCTTGGAAGATTGATAAGAATTTATTTTAAACTATCTTGGCTTAATGATTCTTTAACTGCTACAATTCTTAATAGTTATAGGACTAATGAAGCTTTTTATTTCTTTTTCACTGAGTTCTGATGTTGTATTTTTTCCTAAGTATTTGTCTACGTTACTCAATTAGGGTTTGCCATAAAAAGAGAACCAATAAGGTGTGTGTGTGTTTGTGTGATAATTAGGAAGGTTTGCAAGTCCTAATATTTGCAAAGAAAGACAGAAACCTGAAGACACAGGAAAGCTGATAGTGTAGTTACAGTCCAAACCTGAAGGCCTGAGAAACAGGAGTGCACATGCTGTAGGTCCTGTCTAAATGCTGGCAGACATGAGATCTAGAAAGGCTTGATGTTTCAGTTCAAATCCAAAGGCAGGAAAAAGCTGATATTCCATTTTGAAAGCAATCAGGCAGGAGGAATTACTTTTTGGCTGGGGACATCAGCCTTTTTATTTGATTCAGGCCTTCAACTGATTGAATAAGGCCCACCCATTTGCTTTACTCAGTCTATTGATGTAAATGTTAATTTCATCCAGAAACATCCTTGTAGAAACAACCAGGATAATGTTTGACCAGATATCTGGGCCCCTTATTGCCCAGTCAACTTGACATAAAAATAACTATCACAGTCACTTAAGTTTTTAATTAAATCACAATATTATTTATGGCATATTGTTTTATTTTATTGTAAGTTTATACTCTATATATGAGTGTCAGGGTTTTTAAAAATAATGTTATTTATTTTTGTCTTCTTTATCTCTTGATTATTTCTGCCTCATCTATTTTAATTTTTTCAAAGAACCAACTCATTGTTTTATCTTTACCATTGTATTTTTGTATGCTATTTTTATTAATTTGTATTCTTCTCTTTGCTTATTATGATAATGATAATTTTCTATTGCTAACTTCTTAGGATAGGTATTTACGCATTAATTTTAAAGTTTTCTTCTTTTCTTATGTAGGTACTTAAGGCCGTAAATATCCCATGGTACATAATGTTTGCTAACTTTCATAGTACAGGATATTATTCTTCATTATGATTTAATTATAAGTAGGTTAAAATTTTTGTCATTATTTCTTCTCTAGTACATTCATGGATTTTAAAATTACTGTGAAGGTTCTTAGAAAATATTTTTTGTTATTAAAGTTTAACCTAATTATATTTTGACCACAGATTGTGATCTGAAGAATACCTGTTCTTTGAAGTTTATTGAGGCTTTCTCTATGGCTTTGTACATAACCAATATTTGAATACGTGAATGAAAATAAGTATATTTTCCAATTGTTGCATAGAACTCTACATGTAGTCATTAAGTTCAGTGTTTTGGTTGTGTTTTCCAGATCTTCTATGTCCTTATTAGTTTTCTGTCTTATTGACTTGTTAATCAAGAGAGGTGTTTTGAATTTTCCTATTAAAGTAGAGGATTTATGTTTCTCTTCGTAGTTCCATTGCTTTTTTGCTTTGTATGTTTTAAAGCAATTTTATTAAATGTTTACATCTTTTAAATTGTTATATTTTGGTTACTGAGTTGAACCCTTTATTTTCTATTTGTGATCCTATCAATCTCTAATAAATTGTGTTTCTGCTTGTTTTAAATTAATTTTATTTCATATTAATATAGTAATCCCAGGTTTCCTTTGGTTATCATAGCATTTGATTGATATTAATTTTTCCATGCTTTTAGTTTCAACATTTTGTGTCTGTGGCGATTTAAAAATATGTACTGTTAAATCAGACTAAGTATGGGCTAAGAAAGATGTCATACTTCTATATTTGAGTCCTTGTGGAACTGCAACCTAACTTAATAGCGAGACAGGATTGAAAACCTAACTTAGGAGTATGCACCTGTAACCATAGCTGAGTCTTGGACAATCCCAGCAGCCGTACTTCAACCACTCATACACTGATGAGTGCTCAAACTGTTTTCAAATAAGGCAAACACCTTATTTGCCTGTTACCAATTCAGTTGTAACCAATTCAGTTGTTTCTATTCCTCACTTCTGATTTCTGTTTGTTATTTACATTTTTTTTGTCTATAAATGTGTTCTGACCACGAGGCATCCCTGGAGTCTCTCTGAATCTGCTGTGATTCTGGGGGCTGCCAGATGAGTGAATTGTTCATTGCTCAATTAAACTCCTTTAAATTTAATTCAGCTAAAGTTTTTCTTCTAACAGTATCTTCAGATTCTTAGTGTTCTTTCTTCATGAGATGAAGCTTAATTTGTTTCCCCTTGACTATGGGCTGCTCTTAGTTACTCACTTCTAATGAATACAATTCCACAGGAATGCTGGTATGTCAACAAAATAATTCCTCCGGTCAAAGCTTCACTCTATGCTTTCCTGAGAGAAGCAGCCTCTTCTTAGTCTTGGGTATTTAAAAGAGAAAGAGGTCAGATTCATTGCCTGAGATTAGTTAGTTCAGTGCTTCTCAAACTTCAGGGTGCATAAGAGACACCTGTAGGTCTTCGTAAACGAGAGTCCTGGGCCACATCTCCAGAGTTTCTGATTTAGTGATGCAGAGGTGGGGCTAAGAATTTGCAAATTTTTACAAGCTCTCAGATGATGCTGATGATCGACAGCTGTCAGTACTGTAGTACTTAATTAGTCCCAACCTGTTTTCCCAGCACAACCACTGTGCTTCTGAGCTGTCCTGAGTTTACTCTGAAAGACACCTGGACCAGAGTTTTGACTAATTACAGGTATAGATTAGGGTTGCCCAATAAAATGCAGGGCATCCAGTTAAATTTGAATTTCAGTAGCACACTTACACAAAAGAAAAATTTGTTGTTTATCTGAAATTCAAATTTAATTGGCGATACTGTATTTTGATTTGCTAAATCTGACAACGCTAGGGTAGATACAGGCATTGTTTATCCCAGTGGTTCTCAAATGTTAGTGAGTATTGGAATCTCCTGGAGGACTTGTTAAAACAGATTTATGGGCTCTATCCTATTTCAGTTTCTGGCTCAGTTTATCTGGGATAGGACCCAATAATTTGAGTTTCTCACAAGTTCTCAGGTGATGTGGATTCCACCAGCCTGGGGCCAAACTTTGAGAGCTATTAGTTGATCACAAAGCAAAGATTGAAGATAATCAGGAAAAGTCTTGCTTTTTATCCTCCAATAAAACCACTACACCACACAAACAATTGCGCACCCTAGGGGTTTTTGGTTTTTGGTGTATCTTTGATATAGACAATGGAGAGGGAAATACTGGGAAGAAGTGGGCAGTTACCTGGCAAAGGCTCCACCCTCAAGCTTGGATACCTGTGACCCTAAATGAGGACAGGCATTCCAGTTTTTGTGCCCAAAAGTTGCCTTTTGGCCTGCCATGCCCCCTATCCTGTACCCATATAAACTCCAAACCCTAGGCCTCAGAAGCAGACTAGGCGACAAACAGGACATGAGCAGACAAATGGCAGAAGAGTGCAGCAGAGAAGGAGAGAAGAAAAGGAATGTCAGGAGGACTTTGGGGACAGTTGGAGAATTGGCCGCTGGATGGCCAAACTCCAGGGAAAGATCATCTTCCCACTCCATCCCCTGTCCAGCTCCCCATCCATCCTACTGAGAACCACCTCCACTACACAATAAAACCATGCATTCACCATCCTTCAAGTCCGTGTGTGGCCTAAATCTTCTGGGATGCTGCACAAGAGTTCAGGATGCAGAAAGCTGTTATATGGCCCTCTGCCCTTGCAATGTTAAGTGCTAACCAGCTTAACACTTAAACCATCCATGCACAACAAGCCTAAAAGAGCACACTGTAACACATGCCCACTTGAACTCCTGCACCTATCCATCTGAGTGCTTACCCTCCCATGAGGGGTTTGAGCAGTGGTGGCAACCACACAGATGAGCCACACTCCTGTCGAATGTCCTGTGAGGGTGGTCAGGGAACTCTCCCATTTCATCTTGATGTTCTCCTATACTTTTTTGGGGGTTGTTTTTGGAGGGAGAGAGCTGGAACTTTTGCTAGTTTAACATCTTGGTAAGAACTCGAACCACAGAACAGTGATTTCATTTTAACCTGTGGTGAGAAATTTGTCCCTATATGACAGCAACAAAATTCTCTTAAAAATAGGTATACTACTTTATATAAGTATATACCAATAACAATTATATTTTAAGCATACAATTAAGAATTTAGTGCACCTGGAATGGATTTTACGTATTGTGTGCATTAGCAAACTTTGTTGGATATCTTATATTTGCCCCTCTCTACCAGTTCCCCTTTCTGCACCCTACTCTCTGACCAGAAATATTCATCTATATGGCATTTAACAAAGATAATACTTGATCTGCCTTCTGGTTTGCTTCAGAGAGTAAGGAACTGAAGGAAATTGGAATGAGAGAGGGAAGTAATATTGGGGTATCTTCTTGAAGTGTTGCCTGCAGCTAGTTGTATCTCTTGGTTAAAAGGGACACTGAATGTCAATGTCACCCTCCCTACACAACAGCTCTACTTTCAATTCTGGTAACCCTCTCTCACCCTGGTCTTCCTTGAGTCCATGAGTAGTAAAAGTTCTGTTTCTAGTCCTTGAATATGACAACCTTTGTGGTTTGAGTGTATATACCCTGCCTTTACCCTATAAACAACCCTTTTATTAAACCTTCTTCAAAGCATTCTAACATGCATGTGCGATTTATTTCCTGCTGGACCAATGTAACCCCTTTTAATTTTTATACATAGAAAACAATTTTTTATAATACCATTTATGGAATACACTATCATTTCCCTATTAATTAAAAAAATGTTTTCTATTATATATATTTTTATACATTTATGAGTCTGTTTTTAAGCTATTTTTCTTTTAACTTTATTCATATTAATAAAAAAGGATCTCCATAAGACCTGAGAATCTGTATTTTAAACAAGTTCCACAGAAAGTTCTTACGCACACTAGATTTTGAGTACCAGCTTAGATTTTGTACTAATTCAGTAAGTTTGGTAAATTGTTAGCACAGTAGCAGATACTTATCAAGAAAACTTTATAGGAAACTATATGGTTTTCTAACTATCCCACAAAAGAGACTTATTTTCTCCACTTCTCTTATGAGACATTTTGGAAGGTTGGGAAGGTGAATAATTCTGCTTTAATGGATCCCTGGCACATGGTTTACAGCTATTGTCTATCATGTAGACAAACTGATTATCCAGCATGTAAGTGAAAGATAGCCAAAAGAATATGCAAGAGTTTAACTATGTAGAAAATTGTATTACTTCAATTCAGCTTAACTGGAAGAGCACTTGATTTCTTCTAGGTTATCTGCATTTACTTGAAAAATTGCTATTTATTTTTTACTTATACCTGTTTTTCAAGGATTAATAATTAGTGACAAATAATCATGCTATTTTCAACAATCATTAAATGTACAGAAATTACACATTAGAAATATACACTAGACTCAATACCCGTTTTCAAAGCTTTAACATTGGCTTATGTAACCAAACTTTAAGGTACCATTATTCACCTGGGGTGAACACCCAAATTTCAGACAAAAGAATCAAGAACTAATATTTATCCTCTAGCCCTGTAGCCTCCAGAATGGGGTACATGCTCCCAGGTTACAACATATGATCCTCTGTGTGGGAATCTACGAAGTAGATAGAACTTCTATTCATATTTATTTTTAATGGAATATACATTTTTTAAATTTTTTGTTACATTTTATAACATCCATAATATTGGTAGCAAGTGACAGCAAATATATCACTTTATACCTCAATAAACTTACACATATCAGAGGTTTATGCTCTCACATTTTTCATTAAGCATAATTCAAGTTCACATAATTTCCGAGATTCCTGCTCTGAAGCCTTGCTACACTAATTGGAGCCAGCCAACCACCAGCAACAGCCTTGCCTAGGAGACTGTTTGATTTGCCTTGCCTAAGAGACTGTTTGATTTGCTGAATCAGAATCTGCATTTTCACTATAGTCTCAGGTGATTTCTTTGCTCAGTGTATTTTTAGAAAAACAAAGGGCTGGCCTTGTACATTCTTTCCAATTTAAATTACAGGATCCTTTGAAGAAAAGAGAAAATAAAATATCTTTCATATTGATTTAATTCTTTTCCTAGGGAAGAGATAAATTTTATTTTTTCCCTCCTAGTTTTTAGCTCTGAACAATCAAAGGAAAGGTGGCCTATCTTCCTGGTAGCAGGCTTTTTCCTCCCCTTGTTCTTGTTTTCTTTACCTTGTTATGGTTTTTCCTCTGAGTTATAATATTTCTTTGAAAGAATATTCCCTGTGGACAAATATGTCTACTCAGGACTACTTTGCCCTGCAGAAACTAAAGACTACTTGATTTTTCTGAAATCTATTTGACTCTTGTCTTCAACATCAAAATATCATACTAGATGGTAACTCTGCTTGGATTCTTTCCCCAAATCTACCTTCTGTAACATAATCTTTTAATTAACCTTTCTAAAACTAGATTTCAGGTTATTATTCTATTTGAAAACTTTTTTAAACAGTAGTTTCCAATTTTGTTTTCAACCGTTCCATCACTAAACATTATTGGACATGAATCCCTCACATGTTACATTTATATTTTTTATGAATATCTATGAAGCATGCCCATGAATCACAATCTTAAACTATAATTAGCATATTAGTATATTGCATAATGTGTCATATAAAAGCATATGAATAGTATGAAAATAGCATTTTAGTATGTCTTACTAATCATATTGAATCTATACTGTTATTAGCCAATAGCTTATAACAAAATACACACTTAGAACAAAGTTCATTCTGAATAATAAATGTAGACGTTTTAGAGGACCTTCTTGATGATGTCGAACATTTTAGCTGATGCCTTGTCAGAGCTGATTACATTGTCATTACGTTTTTCTTCATCACGTGGCTGATGAAAAGTTACTACAAGGTGAAGAAAGAGTGTCAGCTTTGCCATTTTTGAGTTGATCACTTGTATCTGCATTTTTAGTGTTATCTTCAGCCTGCAGCTCTTGGAAAAAAAATCTTTTTAAACCACTTGTCCACTTTATGATACTTTAATTAAAGCCAGATAATTTAACACACAAATCCACTCAACCTGGTCCACAGAAACTGGAACATGTTGTAATGTGCTGAAAATGTGCAAACAAGAAAGGGTAGAGTGATCAACCCTTGCTTTGGGCCCTTGTAGCCTTCACCCAGAACACCTGCATGCCAGATGACACTTAGGACCATTTTCCATATGACCCAAATAATGAGTCTGGTGACAATTTATATAGTGATATAAATAAAGCTTATTTTCTTTACATTTTAGCTTAGCATTATAAACAGAAAATCTAATAATTTCTTTCTGCATCTCAGTGGGTTGTTTTGCACCCTATGAAGACTGTTGGCCTTGATAATAAAATTCAAATTCTTAATGCAATGTTTATTAGATTAGACTGCTTAGGATTACGTAAACCTTCTTGACTGAAACAAGATTTGCTCACTTCCTCAACCACAAATGCTTATGAGGAGTTTTCTATTTTGCTCAATAGTAGTAACGCAATGATGCCTTTTTACTTTTTTTCGAAGGAACCTACGGTCATTTTATTGATTTCAGGGATCTTGGAACCATATTAAATAATGCTTTTAATTCAAGAATTAGTCACACATTTCTTTGCACATTATCGTATAAGAGAGCAAAGAAGTAGTGCTCATTAGGGTAATCACTGGAAATTCAGTAATCTTTTACCTATTGTTACTACTTAATAATCTATCAACGTTTCTCAGAGTTACAAAGTACTGGAGGTTTATGGGTTCCATTCTTCCATAACACCAATTACTTATTTATTTTCTCCCCCATTTGCAATAATCTGTGATCTTCAGAAAAGTAATTTAGGTGGATATGAGATCATGCATAATCCCACCACCAAGGATGTTCTCTCCATCCTTCCGCCAAATGTGCTTGCAATTTCTCTGATAAATGGGCAGTAAGTGAGCAAAATTCTGACACACAGACAGACTAATTACAATCTTCCTCTGGATGGAAACAAAGTTAAGAAAGGGATGCTTAATGGCTCTTTGGAGCATCCATGACTTTGACTTTTAATACTGTGGTTGCAGAAGGTAATCCTATACTCCAAACTGAAGGTATCTATTTCTGAATAGTCAGAAGGATAAAGCCATGACTCAACTCTACTAGGAACTGGGTGTGTGGTTTCCTGAGAACTGCACAAGTAGACTTGATGCTTAGATTCCTAAACCAGACCCTCAGGCATATTCTATTGCCTAAGCATTTTTACAGTGCAGAAGACATGCCTGATACTAATCTTTTCTAGTGTCTCCAGCTGAGAAAGCCTTTTGTGTTCATATTCTAACTTTCTCTCTCTCCATCTCTCCCACTCCTTCGTTTCCTCGTGTCTTCTCTCCCTCTCTTTTCCCCTCTCTTTCTTCTTTTCTCCCTCCCTTCCTTCTTTCTTTTCCTCTCCCTACCTTACTTCTTATTCTTCCTCCCGCTCCTTTTTGTTTTCCTCCCTTTCTCCTCCTCTTTCTTCTCTCTTCCTCCTCTTTCTCCTTCTCTTTTTCCATCTTTTTCTGCTCTTTCCCCTTCATTGTTTTAAAACTTAAATCTAGAGACAACACCCCCACCCCTGCTACACACGCATATCAGTTCCTGCTCTCTGTCTTCTACATGGTATCAGTTACAGACACTAATAATGAATGGCTTACAATTAATACCTCATTCTTTAAATAAATGATTCTTAATTTGGACCAAATACAAGTAGGCTTTATGCTAGTGAAGATGGTATCCTACCTCTCTAGCTACAATGGAATATAAGTATATAGTCAACAGTTTCAAAAAATAGTCATTGAATACCTTCTGAATGTCAACACTGTGGTGGATATTTTGGATGCCAAGAAAGAGTGAACACCGTACATGTCTTTTGAGTTCAAGGACTACTTGGGGAGGCAGACTCATAAATAAATGAATTAGTACAACGTTTTCCTGGGACAGGATTTACTATTGCAGCAATAAATGTTATAATAGAGATTTAAATAGAGACTTCTATAATCTATTCCTCATGTATCACTTTTTCTATTTTTTATTATAGTAAAATACACATAACACAAAATATTTATCATAACCATTTTTAAGTGTACAGCTCATTGACATTTAGTACATTCAAACCGATGTGCAACCATCACCACCATCCATATTAAGAATTCTTTTAATCTTGCAACACTGAAACTGTACCAATTAAACAGTAACTCCTCTTTTCTCCCATCTCCCAGCCCCTAACACCACTAATCTACTTTCTGTCTCTGTGAGTGTGACTACACTAGGTAGCTCATATAAGTGCAATAATAGTGTTTTGTCTTTTTGTATCTGGCTTATTTTACTTAGCATTATGTCCTCAAAGACCATCTATGTTGTAGCAAGTGTCACAATTCCTTTCTTAAGGCTGAATGATATTCCATTTTATGTACATAAAACTTTTTGCTAATTCATTCATTAGTCAATGGATACTTGGATTTCTTCTGTTTTAGCTATAGTGAATAATGCTGCTATTATCATGGGTCTACAAATATGTTTTCAAGACCCAGAAGTAACTTGACGTATTATATGATTATTTTAGTTTTACTTTTTTGAGGGGCGCTATACTGCTTTGCAAAGCATCTGTATCATTTTACATGACCATCAACAGTGCACTATGGTTCCCATTTCTCAATATCCTCGCCATTTTTAACATTTTTTTTTCTATAGTAGTCATTCTAATGGCTGTGAGATAGTATCTCATTGTAGTTTTGATTTGGATTTCCCCAATTATTAATGATATTGAGCCTATTTTCATGTTTATTGGCCATTTGTATACCTTCTTTAGAGAAATATCTATTGAGCTCTTTTGCCCATTTTCAAATTGAGTTGTACTTTACTGTCAAGCATTAGGAATTCTCTATATATTCTGAATATTAATACTTTACTAGATATATGATTCACAATTTTTTTTCCATTCTGTGAGTTGTCTTTTTACACTTTTGACAGTGTCTTTGCTACCTAAAATTGTAAAATTTTCTTGAAGTCCAATTTACTTATTTTTTATTATTCTTCCGTATGCCTTTGTTGCCATATGCAGGAAGTCATTCCCAAATCTAGTATCGTGAACTTTTTGTCCTATGCTTTCTTCCAAAAGATGTAGTTCCAGGTCTTATGTTTAGATCATGAATTCATTTTCAATTAATTTTTGTATATAGTGTTATGTAAGGGTCCGACCTCATTCTTTTGCATGTGGATATGTAGTGTTAGCACTATTTGTTCAAAAGACTATCTTTTCTCTATTGAATGATCTTGGTACTCTTCTTGAACATAATTTGACCACATATGTTAGGGTTTATTTCTGAACTCTATCATTTATGCCAATACCACACTGTTTTATTTCATTTTTTAAATTTTAATTTAATTTTTTTTTTTTTTTTTTTTTTTTAGGTGGAGTCTTGCTTTGTCGCCCAGGCTGGAGTGCAGTGGCACAATCTGGGCTTACTGCAACCTCTGCCCCTGGGTTCAAGCAATTCTCCTGCCTCCACCCACCAAGTAGCCGGGATTATAGGTGTGGGCTACCACACCCAGATAATTTTTGTACTTTTAGTAGAGACGGGGTTTCGTCATGTTGCCCAGGCTGGTGTCAAATTCCTGACCTCAAGTGATCTGCCCACCTCAGCCTCCCAAAGTGCTGGGATTACAGGTGTGAGCCACCATGCCCAGCCAACATGGGTTTGATTAAAGCTATGTAGTAATTTTTTAAATAAAAAATGTGAATTCTCCAGCTTTGTACTTGTTTTTGAGGATTATTTTGGCTATTTGGAGTCTCTTAAGATTCCATATAATTTTAAAATGGGCTTTTCTCTCTGAAAGAAAAAGTTTTTGGGGTTTGGATAGGAATTATATTAACCTTGTAGATTGATTTGGATAGTACTGACATCTTAGCATATTAAATCTTTCAATCCATGAATATGGGATATTTCTGTTTACTTATATTTGCTTCAACTTCTTTCAGAAATCTTTTATAGTTTTCATTGCACAAGTCTTTCATCCCATTGGTTCAGTTAATTAACTATTTACTCTGTTTATGGCTATTGAAAATGGATTTTTAAAAAAATTCATTTAGGATTATTCATTATTAATATATAGAAATGCAACTGATTTTTGTGTGTTGACTTTGTATCCTGCTACTTTGCTGAGATCATTTATAGTTCCAACAGTTTTTGCGTGGAATTTTAGCACTTTCTACATATGGAATTATGTCTGTGAACACAGTTTATTTTACCTTTTCCTTTCCACCTTGGATGATGTTCATTTTTCTTGCCTAATAGCTGTGACAGGGAGTTTCAGTATTGTGTTGAACAGAAATGGTAGAAATAGTCATAGTTTCCTATTCTTGATCTTAGAGGAAATAAAATCAATCTTTTATCATTAAGTGTAATGTTCTGTGTGTATTTTTATGGCTTTTATTATGTTGAAGTACTTTTCTTCTATTTTTAATTTATTGGATATTTCTATCGTGAAAGAGTACCAAATTTTGTCTAATGCTTTTTCTGCATTATTTGAGATGACCATATGTGGTTTTTTTTCCTTTATTTTGTTAATGTGGTGTATAACATTGATCAGTTCTCACATTCCTGAAATAAATCCCACTTGGCCATGGTGTACAATCATTTTCATATGCTGCAGGATTCAGTTTACAAATATTTGGTTGATGATTTTTCATAAATGTTCATAAAGAATAGTGGTCTGTAGTTTTCTGTACTTACAGTGTCTTTGTCTGGCTTTGGTATCAGACCTCATAGAATGAGTTGGAAAGTGTTTCTTTCTCTCTTACTTTTTGAAATAGTTTGAGAAATATTGGTATTACTTTTATATTCTCGATTTCTTTGATCTCTATTCCAATCTTCATTGTTTCCTTTCTTTTGCTGGCTTTGGGCTTAGTTTGTTCTCTTTCTAGTTCTTTATGCTGTAAAATTGGAGTGATGATTTGAGATCTTTTTTTGTTGTTAAATGTAAGCATTTATAGCTATAAATTTCCCCCAGCATGCTTTCATTATGTCCTGTAAGTTTTGGTATGTAGTATTTCAATTTTCAACCATCTCTTAAGTTATTTTCTAATTTCTCTTATACATTCTTATTTGACACATTAAGTATATGTTGTTTGACTGCCACAGATTTGTGAATTTTCTAGTTTTCCTTCTGTTATTGATTTCTAAGTTTATTCCATTGTGGCCAAAGGAGGTCTTTTGTTCAATATATATTATCTTAAATCCATTGAGGCTTAATTTGTGGCTTAGCATATAATCTGTCCTACAAAATATCCAACATCCATTTGAGAAGAATTATTGTTGGTGGTGGATAGAGTGTTCTGTATGTCTGTTAGATCTAGCTGGTTATTGTTCTGTTCGATTACTGTATTTTCTACCTTATCTTCTGTCTGATTCTTCTATCCATTATCGTAGGTGGAGACACTGAAGTGTTCCGCTATTATTGTAAACCTATTTCTCTCTTCAGTTTTGTCAATTTTTGCTCCATATATTTCATGGTCTGTTTTTAGGTGCAGAGATGTTTATAATTATTATATCATCTTGCTCTATTAAGACTTTTATTAATATATATTTCTTTGTCTCTTTTATGCTTTTTTGATTTAAAGCCTATTTTGTATGATATTAGTATAAACATCCTTGCTTCCATTTACTTATTATTTTTATGCCATCTTTTCCATCTTTTTACTTTCAACCCATTTTGTCTTTGAATCTAAAGTGAGTCTCCTATGGATTGAATGAAGTTGGATCATGTTTTTTGTTGGTGGTGGTGGTGGTGGTTTTTTTTTTTTTTTTTTTTTAACCCACCCTGCCAATTTTTGTATTTTGGAGAGTTTGGTGCATTTACAAGAAGTAATTACTAATAAGAAAGGACTTACTTCTGCCATTTTGTAATTTGGTTTCTACATGCCTTATAGTTTTGGGTCCCTGATTTCTTGCTGTCTTACAGTCCTACTGTCTTCTTTTGTGTTTAGTTGATTTTTTGCAGTAAAATTTAAATTTCTTTCTCACTTTCTTTTGTGTATATTTTTTAGCTATTATCTTTGTGATTCCGGTAGAAATTATTACATTTATCATCCTAAAGTATAGCACTCTAATTTGAATTTATACCAGAATAACTTTAGTAATATACAAACATTCTTCTCCTTTACCACTCTATCCCTAATCCTTATGTCACAAAATTATAACTTTATTCATTGTATGTCCAAAAATATAAATTACTGTATTTTTTCATGAACAGTCATCCCTCAGTATCTGTGGGGGATTGATTCAGAACCCCTCACAGATACCAAAATCTATGAATGCTCAAGTCTCTTTTATAAAACTATTAATATTTGTGTATAACCAAAGGATGTCTTTCTATATACTTTAAATCATCTCTAGGTTACTTATAATGCCTAATGCAATGCAAGTGCTATGTAAATATTTACTATACTGTATTGTTTAGGGAGTAATGCAGAGAAAAAATAGTCCATTACATTCAGTATAGATATAACCATCCTTCTTTTCAAATATTTTTGATCCACAGTTGGGGGTATCCACAGATGCAGAACCCGTGGATATGGAGAACTAACTGACTTAGTTTCTTAAAGTATGTAGAAAACAAAATGTGTAGTTACAGAACAAAATTAAAATAATATTAGCTTTGAGATTATGAATTATTATTGACATGTATTAGTGTCTTTAATCATGTATAAAACAAAAAAGGAGTTATATAACATGTATTTACCTTTACTGAGAAATTTATTTCTTCATATGGCTTTGAGTTACTGTCTAGTGTCCTTTCATTTCTATCTGCAGGACTTCTTTTAGTATTTCTTACAGTGGAGGTTTAGTGGTAATAAATTATTTTAGCCTTTGCTTATCTAGGAATATTTTAATTTCTCCTTCACCTTTACAGAATAATTTTGCTGCATAAAGGATTTTTGTTTGACAGATTTTTTCTTTCTGCACTTTGAATATATTTGCCTCCAATATTTCTTATGAGAAATTTGCTGACAATCTAATTAAGGATCCCTTGTATATGACAAGTCATTTCTCTCATGCTGCTTTCAAAATTTTCTTTTTGTATTTGGCTTTCAAGAGGTTGATTATAATGTGTGAATGTTTTAAAATTAGTCTTCATGCCTCTTGGATGTTTATATTTATGTATGTTATTGAATTTGGAAAGTTTTCAGCTATTATTTTTTTCAAATTTCTTTCTGTCTCTTTCTCTCCATCCTTCTCCTGGAAATCCCACAATGAGTATGTTGCTACCCTTGATGGTGTTCCATAGGTCCTTCAGGCTCTGTGCACTTATCGTCAACCTTTTCTCTTTCTGTTCCTCAGACCTAATAATTTATATTATCTTATCCTCAAATTTACTGACATTTTTCTTCTGCCTGCTTAAATTTGTCTTTGAATTGCTCTAATGAATTTTTATTTATTGTATTTTTCATTTTCAGAATTTTTTTACATTTCCTCTTTATTAATATTTCCATTTCATTCATAAATCGTTATCTTGACTTTCTCTGTCTATATTTAGTTCTTTGAGCAGCTATAAGATAGTTGTTTTACAGTATTTGTCCAGTAGATGCACCATCAGATCTTCATTAAGGACAGTTTCTGTTGGCTTTATACTTTTTTCTTTGTATGCCTTGTGATTTGTTGTTGTTGTTGATGAAAACTTGATATTTCAATTTAATAATATGATAACTCTGAAAATCAGATTTTTTCCTTCTCCAGATTTTATATTTTTTAAATTTTTGCTTTAAAAAAAAATTATAGGCTGTCTCTGTGCCAAAGACTAGCCTTATGTGTACACTTAAGATCTTAGGTCCTTTTTGAGCTTGTGCCTTCCCCTTGGCATGTACTTTGACTTTTTTATTTCCCCTGTGTATGCAGTTGCTTTTGATGAGATAGTCTTCAATGTCTCGGTCCCAAAAGAAGAAAACAAGAAAAATGAAAAGGAGGGAGATAAAAGGCACCAGCCTTTTGAATGCCCTGGAAGTCACTTCAGTCAGAGGGGGAGGGGCTTGCAATGATGGGAGGGGGTGCAACAACAATGGCCACCTGACTCTTTGCACCTCTGTGATCAGCAGCAGCAGTTGGTGATTAGTGCACAGATCCCTGACATTTGGAGGACAGGGTCTTTTTTGCCCACCCTGGCTCCTGTGTTCATGCTGCTTCAGGAAATTATATACAACTGTCTGCTATCAGAGAATGGGATGAGTAGCTACTGTGCTAAAAGCTGAAATTGACCAAATGTAACCATAATTTACTGTTCATGCCTTTCTCTGGGAGTTTCAAGTCTTACATAGACTTCGGAGTTCCAAAATAGTTACATCAGAAAGACTGCCAGTGCAATTGTTAGCAATGTGGAGAGACAGATTCCTGGTTCTTCCTACTCTACTGTCATCCCAGAATCTTCTTTCAAAGGATTGACTTTTATAGCTCTCAAAGATTTCCATAAACTTAGCAAATCTTCTGAATTTATAAATTTGTTGATTCCAACACAAGTTGATTCCTACTTAATCATTCTCCTCTCTGATCTTCGTGAATTTCTAATCCTCTTTTTTCCTGGTTTTCTTTGTCGCTCTGCTCTATTACCATGATAGATTTAGTTGCCAATACATTGCCTTCAATCTTTTCCCAAACTTTACTCCTTGCCGGCTTCCATAAGCAATGTAAGCACACTGATAATACATTTATTTCTGTAGCTTCACTGAGGATGTTTTGTTTATGGCAGATTATGGTGACGGAGGGTAACCACCATTCAGAATATGTAGTGATCACTGCTAATTTGGCCTTTCAACTTGTCTTTTTTGACTGGTCTCCTCAGCCTCCACTGCCTTTCATAGGTCCATCTTCCCAACTTGTGACTTACTCCACCAGACATAGAGACTTAAAAAGGGAAGTCTGGAATCCAAATCATGTCTAAGTTTTCTATTGCTGCTGCAATAAATTACCACAAACTTAGTGTCTTAATACAAATTTAATATTTTACATTTCTTCAGGCTAGAAGTCTGACATAGTTATCATTGACTAAAATCAATGTATGAGCAGGCCTGCATTCCTTTCTGGAGCCTCTAGGCAAGAATTTCCCTGCCTCTTCCAGCTTGCAGTGGCTGCCTACATTCCTTGGTTAGTGGCCTCACTATTCCATCTTTAATGCCAGCAAATTTGCACCCCTCTTATCATTCTTCCATAGTCACATCTTCGTCTGACTTTCATCTTCTGCCTTCCTCTTCTACTTTTAAGGGCCCTTGTGATTACATTGGGCCCCCAAATAACACAAGATAATCTTCCTAATTTGAGGCCAATGTATTAGCGAACAACCTATCTGAACCCTAGTTTCTAATTACTATGTAACCTAACATATTCATAGGTTCCAAGGATTAGGAGGAGGATATCTTTGAAATGTAGGGAGCTGGGACATCATTCTGCCTACCACACTGTTATTCTTCTTAAATTTATATAATCTGATTGTGTGCCACTTTCCTGCCCCTCAGGGTTTTCAACATTCTTAGAGGGTCACCTTTTCCTCTATAAACAAATAAACTGTCCTGAGCTTATTCACAACTTTTGGTTTCATCTCCCCCTCAGAATGTGTAAAAACTCTTGGAGAATGAGGTTTCCTTTCTCCTATCATGTCGTTTCTCCCTTTTTCCATCCACATCAAACATCTGCTCCCTTTCTACCACCCTGCATTACTCCAAGCATGTGATATAGATATTTTAAAATTTTTAATTATTTTTCACTCTCACAAACATCACTACAAACACATTTGTTGTGAATAGCCTATGTTACTTAATGGCTAGGGTTGGCTAATGTGGTGGATGCTGTGATGGTCACCCACGCCCCCTTTCAGAAATGAGGAACTTACTCCCCAGCTGATGGCAGTGCTGCCATAGGATGGCTTTAAATGTCATCCTCCTGGAGGATGGTCTCTGCTGAGGAAAAATGCCTTGCCCAAGGAGCAAGCAGCATCCAACGACTGATGAGCAGGGGTATAAGGGCCTGACACCCTTGTCCCAACTTGGGACAACTTTGAAGGGCTTTCCTAGCTTTAGGACTTTCTGTAGGTCAGCTTTGAGGTCTTGGAGGTCATTGTTGAGACTATATCACTGTCTAACTTCTTCTTATGCCCAATCTCCTTTCTTTTCCGTCCTTTCCATAACTTCTAAAAGCCCTAAATAAGCACCTTGCACATTGATCTCTATCTTAGAGAATGCATCTCTCAGAACTCAACTTGCACCAGCTAAATTGCACTACAATAAATTTGTCAAAAGGCAACAACTTGAAATTAAGCATGAAATATCACTGAAAATTCGCTGGGTTTTCCTCATACTTATTCTTCCATTCTCTCATTCCAGGGCTTTCAAATTCCTCTGTCCTCACTTAATGGGGAAGATTTACAATGCATGTTACTCTTTTATTTAACTTTTTAAGCAGATTTTAGATAAACTTACAGAAAAGTTTCAAAAACGGTACATATTTTTCATATATTCTTCACCCAGCTTCCCTAACGAAAGTGTCTTACATAACCATGGTATGATGATCAAAACAGTGAGATTAATGTACTACCTAAACTCACAAACATTATTAAGATATCAACAGTTTTCCCACTAATATTTTTTTTTTCCCTTACAGGATCCCACATTGCATTTACTTGGCATATCTCTTTAGTCTCCACCAGTCTGTGACAATTTCTCTGTATTTTTTAATCTATCATGACCCTGACACATTTGAAGAGTAGTAGTCAGGTATTTTGTAGAATGTCCCTCAATTTAAGCCTGTCTGATCTTTTCTCATGACTAAATTAAGGATATGGATTTTTGGGAAGAATACCACAAAGGTGACGTGCCTTTCACTCACATCATATCAAGAGGTATGTAATATCAATGTCTTATTACTGGTAATATAACTCATTGTCTCATTAATGTGGTTTTGGACAGGTTTGTATAAAAGAAACAATAAAGTTACTATGTTTTTCTTTGAAATAGATAAATATTTGGACAGAATACTGTAATTTATTACTATGATGTTTTGCATTTATTATTTGGAATTCATTTGTAAGGAAGATCTGTCCATTTCCCCCACATATTTATTTATTGTATTACTTTATACAGTACAGACTCATGGATTTTTTTTGTTTGTTTTACAATCCAATGCTATCATTATTCAGTTTCTTCCTCATATTATCCCATATTTTAAAGTCCTTTAAGGTTCACTCCTATTTCCTTTTTATCTACCCTTTTTTATTACTTTTTGGCACCACCATATGGTCCAGGTTCATTCTGAGTTTCCCCTGCCCCAGCCATGAAATCACCAATTCTTCAAAGAGCCCTAGTTTGTTTTTTGAAGAATGAGATTTAGTAACCAAAATGCGAGCACTGTATATGCACATTGCTAGTGGGGTGCCACCGTGTCAAGTCCCTCTCAGGAGACAGAACTAGGAAATAAATGTATGATTGCTAGTGGATGCATCATGTTTATATACATATCATATTCATTTCTGTGTGTTTTTATCTATCCATGTATCTGTCTATAAAATGAGGTCATACTGAGAGTTTTGATTCCAAATCAACATCAAAGGATTCATGCTAGTAACTGCCCCCTGCCAATTATTTATAAATATTTTCACTAAAGGTAAGACTCTAAGATTCCATTATCTACAACATATTTATTTACATGTTCAACTCCAGTAAACAGGTGAAGTAGTTTTACAATGGCAAACCCATTTCCCTATGGGAAACAAATAAACCAGCCAGAGTACAGGTTTTTGTTTGTTTCTTAACAGGTTTGGAATCCCTGAATGGAAGCATAACCAATGTGAATATTCTCTGCTACTTCTATGGACTTGGTTTGTTTTTCTGATTTCTATTCACCAAAGGTGAAAACTAATGGTTACAGTATTCTCTGAGATACAATCTCTTTTGACACCACACATTTCTATACTTAAAACCAAGAAACACATCTACTACTTACTTTTAAAATCCAAGTGAAAGTTTCCAGAATTTTTTATATTGATTTGAATTTCATACCCTTATAGGGAAGAAAATCATCTGCCTAAAGTAAGTTTCTAAATTTTGCAGGTGTTTTGCTTAAATTTCTTTTTGTAATAAGATGTTTTTAAGACCAGAATTTGTTTCTGAAATAATTCACAAAATTTTATTAATTATGTCATTGTTCCTCAGGGCTAGTTTTAATAACTATCAGAAGAACCAGATGCAAGTCTTGGTTGTATAAGATTAAGCTGGGTAAGTGTGGATAAGTCATTTTGTCTCTCTATCTTAACTTAAATAAGCATTTAATTTCCATTTAAAATAACTTTATTTGACAGTACTTTGTAAATAATAAATTAACATCAAAAACTACACAGTTAATTCATTAGCTGCTTCTGTGTATAATATAGATAAATGATTTTTTATTGAAACCATCAATAAAAAATTATTGAGAACTATTATAAACGTTGGATAAGATGTGAGCCTGTTCAAGAAACTTAGCTATGGCATGATGAATGTTTTATTATTAGAAACCAAGCCCACTTGAACTCATTGATGTTGCCATGATGTAACTTAGCAGTCTGGTATAATAGTTGAGGACACAAAGGTGAGACTCTGACTCTTCATATTCTAGATGACATCTCCAAAACTAGCAGCACTACCTCAGGCATGTGATTTAACATCTCCTTGATCTTCAGTTTCTTCACCTTTAAAATGTGATAACAATCATTTTTTTTTGTGAAGTTTCTGTGAAGATTAAAAGAGATCTTCTATATAAAGCATACTGCATGGTGTCTATCCTATAATAGACATAGAATAGATAGCTATTATTTTAATTTTTTCAGACATTTGTTGAATATTCCATGAAGAAAAATTTGGAAATTCTGTAAAGATTTTGCTCTAGCTCCAATTTTATACTTTGAGAATTAAGCCTAATGTCATAAATACTGAACAAATGAGTGGAATTCCAACCCAGACCATTTGATCTGAGTATTCTTTTAAACGCTATGCAGCAGAAGTGGGGCTTTTTCCTTCTTCTCCTCCTTTTCTCTTCCTCTTCTCCTCCTCCTCCTCCTCCTCCTCCTCCTCCTCCTCCTCCTCCTCTTCGTCTTCTTCTTCTTCTTCTTCTTCTTCTTCTTCTTCTTCTTCTTCTTCTTCTTCTTCTTCTTCTTCTTCATTTTCTTCTTCTCTTGTTGTTGTTGTTCCTCCTTCTCCTCCTCTTCCTCCTTCTCCTCTCCTTCCTTTTTTTCTCTCCTTCTTCTAAATTTTGGTCTTAGTTACCTTCATAAATATGATTTTAGTATGCTTAATTCACTTAGTATGCTTAAGTGAACCAGGCTGAATTTATGGTAAAACAAAACAAATATTGGTCAGTATTAAGACAGGTGAGTTAATAGGCTATATCAGTCTTAATGGACTAAAAATGCACATTCTGTAATAAATTCCATGCAAGCTAAATGGAATAATCATCATATGTTTGTTCTCAGTGAGATTCACCCATAGCCAGAGGTCTTTGGCATGTGGGAAGAAGTGAATCTAAGCCAAAAGCTTAAACTTTGCTTCTCACTGTCCTTTGAGGTTGAAAGCATATCTTTACTTTTTTAAGTGAGAAGTGTGTTCTGTTAGTTCTGTATCTGTAATAGGAAGAGCTTTTCCTTAGCAGATGAGAGTAGTGGGTATAGAAGGACAATAGTAATATAGATAGAAACTGGGAACACTGATATTCCCTTACTGGACCTTTGCATTTCATTTGATTGATTTATTAAACATTTGATTGATTAAAACAAACAAAACAAAAACAAACAAACAAAAACAACAAAAAGCAGTGATACCTTAAAAGCAAAAGATCTGATAATGGTGCTGTAAAGTTGGAGAAAAGCAGTATGATAGGCCAATCTTATTGTTTTGCTTTCAGCATGCACTTTTCTGTCTCTTGGGGTAAAGTGGTGTGTCAGGCAATAGTCCATGTCTATGGTCTAGCACAGCTGGTCACTAAAACCATAATCCAGCTATTTTGGAGTGCCATGTATTGAGACTGACTGGGCTCTATTTTATTCTAAAGACATTTCCTTCAATTTACTGTCATAGAAGGAAATACAGGGAGTGGTTATAGCATCTATTTAGGGCCACAGACTTAGCAGTAAAATACTATGATTTTACCAAGGAACTTAAAAAGTCATGAATTTAGAGATGGCAGGCCCTTAAGAGTTCATAACTTTGGGACTATTTTTTTCCATAGATAATAAAATCAAGATTAGAGACAGAATGAGAAAGACCTGAGAAAACTCAATGAGGTCATGTTGTAGTTGGGACAAGGATCTGAGTCTCCCGCCTTCCAGATCTGTTTGCTCTGCAGTACCACACCTGGCCTCTGCTTGAGTCAAAGGAAATTGTCTAAACCATGCAACTCATTGAGACTAGAGTTTCCCTGGAGCTAAGGGGACCCTTCTATCTGGTAATACTCTTGATAATTCTTCTATTTCTCTAGCACGTTATAATTTTCAAAGTCTATTCACTTACTTCTTATTTATCCCTCATCATAGTTGAGTGAGGGTAGATATAATTAATTTTGTGTTTCTTTTTTTTTTTTTTTTTTTCAGATGAAGCATCCAAAGTTGAGTTACTTTCTTAAGTGCTTTTCAGTATTGGCACATTTTATATTTTTCTCTTTATTTGGAATTTTAAAAGATAAGGATATTTATCGTAATTCATACTTAGTAATATCCATGATAGTACATACGTGGGAGTTTAATTAAATTCTGAATCTTATTTAGATTATTCAAGTCTTAAACTTTTATAGGGATACTATGATCTCTAATTCAGAGGCAGGAATTCCAGCAGAGGGCTGAGGTTTTCTCTAAGGGACATCTATTCTAACACTCAATGAACATGTAATTCTAGCTTCAGTGCATCTTTTCCACAGTACCACAGGCCTTTATTTAAAAAAAAAAAAAAGTCTTTGGATCTCATTTTCTATTCTAACACTCAAGGGAGTGATTGCTACATAAAACAAGAAAGATCATGGCCACTCATTTCACTTGTACTCTTTAAAAAGAGAAAAAAATAAATTAATAAGAAACTATGCACAGTAAGTATTGAATTAGTAAGATGGCGTATCAAAATGGAAAGTCTCTTGAACCTAAATCCCAAATAGTTTTAACACACTCATCACACACTGTGGCTGGACAGTCAGCAGTTATCTTGTCCTTCCCCATGTGCCTTAGGTTGTGTTCTGATTCATTAAATAGGTATTCAGTATCTATTGCATACCAGGTGCTGGTCTAAGTTTTAAGGAAACAGCAATGAATAAAAAAGTCTTGCCTTATGTGGAAATTATTTTCTTTTTAAAGCCACAGGTATTAAGCAAGCAAACAGATAATGCAGTTGATGTAAGTACTAAGAAAACAAAAACGTAGTTAGGTATAGTTGGGATGGTATATAGAGGGCAGAGATAGGGTGGAGATTATTTAAAATAGAATGATCTAGAAGGTCAAACCTACCTGATATCAAGCATCCTGCCCTTAAAACTCCTGGGGGTGCAGAGTCTGGGAAGATGAAACCAGTGTAAAATCCAGAAAGGAGCTGACTGTTTTGAAATCACAACGAGGATAGGGCACAGCAAAACGAGTGAGGGACCATCAGGGAGATACCTGGGGATGAGGTCTAAGCACTAAGTAGGCCCAGACCATGGAGAGTCTTGCAGACCTTGATAAAGATTTTCAATTTTACTTGAAACCTGGTGGGAGCATTTTGAGCAAGTGAGTGATGTGATCTGTTTTTTTCATTTGGAATGATCCTTCTGGATGCTATGTCTGGAGAAGCTAAGGCAAAGGGCACAGGACAGTGTATGGAGAGTTCAGAAGTAGGGGACTTAGAGGTCTTTTGTGACAGTCTAAAGGAGAAATAATTGGGGTTGACTTTATGTATTAGCAGTAGAATTTATAGGAATTGATCAAGTTCATAATATAATGCTAACATAGCAATAACAGGACTTGCTAAATGGATTGTATAAGAGATAGTAGAGAGAAGAGAAGTTGGTAAATATGCCTATGCCTGGACTTTTGGACTTAGCAAGTGGGTAAATGGTGATGCCATTCAGTTTGATGGTAAAGTCTTGGGGGGAATGGATTCAGGAAGGAGTTCAAATTTTGTTTTGGACATGTTTGCTTCCAGGCGTCTGCAGTACATCCAGGTGTAGTTGTGGAAAAAATGAGTTTAAAGTTCAGGGGAGAGTTTGAATCTGAAAATATGAATTTGGGAGACATCAGTGGAAAGCAAAGGAAGCTGAAGCCTGAGCCCCAGCAAGGTTAATATTTTGAGGAATATCCTCCACTTCCTTCCTTTCTGGGACTCTCTATGGCTCTGCCTGTACTGGCATTAGCTTGACTACACACTCAACTCCCTTGGATACAGTGAAACCCTCAACATCACACAAATCATCAGTCCATAGACCTGAACAAAGAGAAAAGGATAACATTGGTGCTTTGTCTAAATCATTGATTTCTTGTCTTCTTTTCAATTGTTGTCCTGTAAACTGCCTTTTGAACATCTTTATTATTATTGTTATTACTATTATTTAGTGGAAAGAGGTCAACACTTATCTCTGTAGGTACCCAGGGACCCTACATATATTCACTGGGGTCACTGCCCTGACCATCTGCTTTTTAAGTCCATTTTTTAGGTCTGCTTTAAGTTTACATGTATAGCACAAAAGCCACTTAGGAAAAAATTAGCTTGGAAGGCAATAAAATTACCTGGCAGGAAGTTTGCAGAGACAAATTAAATACCTGTTTTTGGCTTCTGGAGAGCTGTATTGTTTGGAAAATTTCAAACTATGATATACCTAGAAATTTCTACTTATGGCCATATGGGAGTTTACTGAAGCTGCCTTGTGAGGCTAGGGGAGGCCTGACTAAATAGGGGAGCTAAATTCTAATTCTATTTAAATTAGTGAACTCTGTACACCTAGTGTAATATATATAGCCTGTACAGTTGTCTACTTTTTAATCTTGGCAGACAGGTGATCACCCCTAGCCAGATTTAAAGGGAGACTAGCAGGTAAGAGGTGAAGATAAACACTCTCAGCTGGACTTATTTCATGTAACATCCCCATAGTCCATATAAATTGAATATATGTATTTAAATACACAAACACTGATGGCCAATGTGTCTATAGAACAAGATGGAGTAGAGAGCCTAGAGTATATTTAATCACAATGGCTTGTTGTATAGCTTGGAAATGTGAAGCATGCTGTGCTGGGCAAATGAAAATGTTTAAGATGGTCATAGCAAAGAAAGATTGACTGGGGCCTCAGAGTGTTTAAAGAGAAATGTCTAATAGTCATCACTGTATCAATCAGCCCAAAATAACTGCTTAAAAAAACATAATTCAAGTCCAAAAACAATTGTGTTTGGGACATCAGACACATTTAATAGTTTTTAAAAAATTCCTTTAAAGCAAGTTGCCTTACAACCGAATTTGCTGCCTTGTGCTTCCCTGGTTTATTTTATATGTAAATGGGTTAAGAATGCCCTGGAGCAGACACAGAATGAACTCTTTCAGGGAGGCATTTGTGAGATTTGTGTCAGAGGAACCCCATTATCCCAATGCTCTTTGGGGCTTATTAGCATTTTTTTCCTCCTAAGAAGGGTACTGAGACTGTTATTCCCCTGCTCAAAAAAACCTTGCTATTCCATAAATTCAAAACATTTCAGCACACCATTCAAGACTATTGATTATAATAATAGTAACTGACACTTCCATTGAGCTTTTTAATAAAATCATACACTTTCAAAAACAAGATTCTATTTCCATTTTCTCTGCTCCCCCCTCCCCCAGTCTTATTTTATTAACTAACGACCCTTTTATGTTTCATCTTCCCAATTCCTGACCTGATTTTGTGTTGCTAAATTTTCTCATGCTTCTGCACCTCTATAGATCCTCTTTTTTTCTGATTGAGGAACACCTCTTTTGCATCCAAAAGATTTCATAGAAACTTGGAAGGTTTTCAGTAAGTATTTATTGTGACGAATGAATGAATAACTACATAAACAAGAGCTTACCTACTTATTGAGATTCAATTTGTCCTTCAAAGCCCACATAAAAAGATGTCACCTCATGAAATCTCCCTTACATCTATTTAAATTAAATTTGTCCTTATGCTTCTTTTTCTGCCTAAAGCTCTTTGTAGCTTAATTATAGAACTTACCACCCTATTAATTACACTTAAGAGTCATATGTTCCTAGGCTGCTTTATAAACTCCTTCAGGCCAAAGTCTTGTCTTCTTCATTTTATGGGATCTATGGTGATTCTACAGTGCTTTGCATATGGTACATCTAACAGCCATGTGTTACTTGAAGGTAGATATTATCACTTGAATTTTATATGTAGAATGTCTTTAACTCTTTAAGGGTTTGACCCTACATAAACTATTCTTCATATATTTCTCTGCTTTCCCATAAAACCAATTTCTCTTGTTATTTGAGCATGCTAACTGGCAGGAAATATAAAAAGAAACATTCAAGAGTGAGAGGAGGGCTGCTTCACGTGCTTGGTTTGTGATATGCAACAGTGAAATTGCACCAATAAGGAAACTGGAGCTTCCACTTAAAATTAATGAGCTAAGGGTCTCTTCAGGTAAAATTCACACAGATGATTTCCTAGAGTCCCTAGGCTTAGGTTTTTTGAAGCCATGAGTTCTCCTTTCTGAGACCAGTTCCATGGGTGTGGAAGATACTGACTTATCTCAGGTTATAATTTCCATGTCATTCTTCCAGCAACTGGCTGGTGTTGGATGGGCCAGGTTTTGTTTGGAATTAGAGACCTTTACTTTCATGTGATTGTCATAAGGCAAACTCCAAAATTGGGGTTCAGCTCAGGAGGCCATGGGGGTTTTTGGATTTGCAAAAAAATTCAAGAGCAAGCCAACAGAGTAAAGTGAAAGCAAGTTCTTTAAGAAAATAAAGGAATTAAAACGTGGCTGCTCCATAGGCAGAGCAGCCCTGAGAGCTGCTGGCTATTTTTATGGCTATTTCTTGATCATATGCTATTAAAGGAGTGGGTAATTTATAGGTTTTCTGGGAAAAATACAGGGTTCCTTCCCCTTTCAGGCCATATAAGGTAACTTCCAGATTGCCACGGCATTTGTAAACTGCCATGGCACAGGTGACATTTTCCTTTAGTATGTTAATGTCTCATAATTAACATTTAATGAGCAGTGAGGATGATCAGAGGTCACTTTTGTTGCCATCTTGGTTTTGGTGGGTTTTGGCTGGTTTCTTTACTGCATCCTGTTTTATTAATGGGGTCTTTGTAACCTGTATCTTGTGAAATCAGTCCTGCCAAACTCCTAACTCATCATGTGTCTTTTCATGAGAAAATAAATCACTAGCTAGCTAAGTCTATTTCATTTGATTAGGTTGGTGCAAAAGTAATTGTGCTTCTTGCCATTAAAAGTAATATAAGCATTTCATTTCTAAAATGTAAATTAAATTCATTGCTCAAATGAGGAAGGGAACTCTAGCATCAGTTATATGGAAAAGAGTATTTCCAGCTCAAAGAATGGCAAGTGCAAAGGTCTTGAGGTAGTAGTGGGATGTTAGTGCTCAGGTACAGCAAAAAGACCAGGTGGCTGGACCAGAGGGATTGAGGATGAGTCATAGGTAAGGAAGTCACAGAAGTAATAGAGGTTGAGACTTTAAGCAACCTGGTAGATACTAGTAAAGATTTTTGCTTTATTTTGTGTAAAATGGAAAGGCATTGGTGAGTCTTGAACAGAGTTAGAACACAATTTAGCTTACCTTTTGAAATGATTACATGGCTTCTATGTTAGGAACTGACTCTAGGTGAGCAACATTGGAACCAGAGTAACCAGTTAGGAGGATATCATTATTATCAAGCTGTGAAATGGTGGCAGTTTGACCAGGGGTGTGGTGGTAAAGGTACTGGTACATGCTGATTCCTGGTTATGTTTTGAAGGTGGAACCAACAGGATTTGATGGTGGGATTAGGTGTGTGGTATGAGAAATAGAGAAAGGAATCAAGGATTACTTTGCAATATTTTCAGTCTCAGTAAATAGAAATATGAAGTTGTCCTTAAATAAGATGAAGAAAGCTATAGAGTGATTATGTTGCAGGAAAGATCAGGGATTTGGTTTTGGACATAATAAGTTTCAAATATGTAATAGTTATCCATGTGGAGCTATTAAGTAGATAGTTGGATGTCAGGGCCTGAACATTAGGGCAATCTGTGTTGAGATGTAAATGTGGTAACAGTCTGCATATAGACTGGCTATAAAGGCATGTAATTAGATGATGTCACTTAAAGAACGATTAAGCACAAGAAGCTCAAGTATCAAGACTTGCAGGGAAAGGAGGAAGCATCATTAACTGAGACCCAGAGGGAGTGGCCAGTGAAGTAAGTTAGAAATCAGGTGAAAGATGGCTGAATAGGAATAGCTCTGGTCTGCAGCTCCCAAAGTGATCAATGCAGAAGACGGGTATTTCTGCATTTCCAACTGAGGCATCTGGTTCATCTCATTGGGACTGGTTGGACAGTGGGTGCAGCCCACGAAGGGTGAGCTGAAGTAGGGTTGGGGTGTTGCCTCACCCGGGAATCACAAGAGGTCAGGGGATTTCCCTTTCCTAGCCAAGGGAAGCTGGGAGAGACTACCTGGAAAAACAGGACACTCTTACCCAAATACTGTGCTTTTCCCAAGGCCTTAGCAACCAGAAGATAAGGTAATTCTCTCCATGCCTGGCTCACCAAGTCCCACACCCATGGAGCCTTGCTTACTGCTAGCACAGTAGTCTGAGATTGATCTGCATGGTGGCAGCCTGGCTGGGGGAGGTGTATCTGCCATTGCTGAGGCTTGAGTAGGTAAACAAGCAGCTGGGAAGCTCAAACTGGGCAGAGCCCACCACAGCTCAACAAGGCCTACTGCCTCTAGACTCCACCTCCATGGGCAGGGCATAGTTGAACAAAAGATAGCAGAAACTTCTGCAGACTTAAATGCCCCTGTCTGACAGCTCTGAAGAGAGCAGTGGTTCTCCCAGCATGGCGTTTGAGCTCTGAGAACGAACAGACTGCCTCCTCAAGTGGGTCCCTGACACCTGTGTAGCCTAACTGGTAGACACCTCCCAGTAGGGGCCGACAGACACCTCATATAGGCAGCTGCCCCTCTGGGACAAAGTTTCCAGAGGAAGGATCAGGCAGCAATATTTGCTGTTCTGCAATATTTGCTGTTCTGCAGCCTCCACTGGCGATAACCAGGCAAACAAGGTCTGGAGTGGAACTCCAGCAAACTCCAACAGACCTGCAGCTGAGGGACCCAACTGTTAGAATGAAAACTAATAAACAGAAAGGAACAGCATCAACATCAATAAAAACATCATCTACACCAAAAACCCATCTGTAGGTCACTAACATCAAAGACCTAAGGTAAATAAAACCACAAAGATGGAGAGAAACCAGAAAAGAAAAGCTGAAAATTCTAAAAATCAGAGCACCTCTTCTCCTCCAGAGGATCACAGCTCCTCACCAGCAATGGAACAAAGCTGGATGGAGAATGACTTTGATAAGTTGAGAGAAGAAGGCTTCAGAAGGTCGGTGATAACAAACTTCTCTGAGCTAAAGGAGGATTTTCAAGCCCATCGCAAGGAAGCTGAAATTCTTGAAAAACAATTAGACGAATGGATAACTAGAATAAACAGTGTAGATAAGATTTTAAATGACCTGATGGAGCTGAAAACCATGGCATGAGAACTTCGTGATGCATGCATAAGCTTCAGTAGCCGATTTGACCAAGTAGAAGAAAGGGTATCAGTGATTGAAGATGAAATTAATGAAATAAGTGAGAAGACAATGTTATAGAAAAAAAGAGTAAAAAGAAATGAACAAAGCCTCCAAGAAATATGGGACTATGTGAAAAGACCAAATCTACGTTTGATTGGTGTACCTGAAAGTGATGGGGAGAATGGAACCAAGTTGGAAAACACTCTTCAGAATATTATCCAGGAGAACTTCCCCAACCTAGCAAGGCAGGCCAACATTCAAATTTAAGAAATACAGAGAACACCACAAAGATACTCCTTGAGAAGAGCAACCCCAAGACACATAATTGTCAGATTCAACAAGGTTGAAATGAGGGAAAAAGTGTTAAGGGCAGCCAGAGAGAAAGGTCTAGTTACCCACAAAGGGAAGCCCATTAGACTAACAGCAGATCTCTCAGCAGAAACCCTACAAGCCAGAAGAGAGTGGGGGCCAATATTCAACATTCTTAAAGAATAGAATTTTCAACCCAGAATTTCATATTCAGCCAAACTAAGCTTCATAAGTGAAGGAGAAATAAAATCCTTTACAGACAAGCAAAGGCTGAGAGATTTTGTCACCACCAGACCTGCTTTACAAGAGCTCCTCCTGAAGGAAGCCTCAAACATGGAAAGAAACAACTGGTACCAACCACTGCAAAAACATGTCAGATTGTAAAGACCATCAATGCTATGAAGAAACTGCATCAATTAATCGGCAAAATAACCAGCTAACATCATAATGACAGGATCAAATTCACACATAACAATATTAACCTTAAATGTAAATAGACTAAATGCCCCAATTAAAAGACACAGACTGGCAAATTGGATAAAGAGTCAAGAGCTTTCAGTGTGCTGTATTCAGGAGACCCATCTCATGTGCAAAGATGCACAGAGGCTCAAAATAAAGGGATGGAGGAAGATCTAACAATCAAATGGAAGGCAAAAGGAAAGCAGGGGTTACAATTCTAGTCTCTAATCAACAGACATTAAACCAACAAAGCTCAAAAGAGATAAAGAAGGCCATTACATAATGGTAAAGAGATCAATGCAACAAAAAGAGCTAACTATCCTAAATATATATGCACCCAATACAGGAGCACCCAGATTCATAAAGCAAGTCCTTAGAGATGTACAAAGAGACTTAGACTCCCACAAAATAATAATGGGAGACTTTAACACCCCACTGTCAATATTAGACAGATCAATGAGACAGAAAGTTAACAAGGATATCCAGGACTTGAACTCAGCTCTGCAACAAGAAGACCTAATAGACTTCTACAGAACTCTTCACCCCAAATCAACAGCATATACATTCTTCTCAGCACCACATCACACTTATTCTAAAATTGACCACATAATTGGAAGTAAAGCACTCCTCAGCAAATGTAAAAGAACAGAAATCACAACAAACTGTCCTTCAGACCACGGTGCACTCAAATTAGAACTCAGGATTACAAAACTCAATCAAAACCGCACAACTCATGGAAACTGAATAAACTACTCCTGAATGACTACTGGGTAAATAACGAAATGAATGCTGAAATAAAGATGATCTTTGAAAACAATGAGAACAAAGACACAACATACCAACATACCAGACATACCACAACATACCAGAATCTCTGGGACACATTTAAAGCAGTGTGTAGAGGGAAATTTATAGCACTAAATGTCCACAAGAGAAAGAAGAAAAGATATACAATCAACACCCTAGCCTCACAATTAAAATTGCCTGTATCCCAGCACTTTGGGAGGCCGAGGCAGGCAGATCACAAGGTCAGGAGATTAAGGTTATACTGGCTAATATGGTGAAACCCCGTCTCTACTAAAAATACAAAAAATTAGCCGGGCATGGTGGCGGGCGCCTGTAGTCCCAGCTACTTGGGAGGCTGAGCCAGGAGAATGGCGTGAACTCGGGAGGCAGAGCTTGCAGTGAGCCGAGATCGCACCACTGCACTCCAGCCTGGGTGACAGAGCAAGACTCCGCCTCAAAAAAAAAAAAAAAATGATAAAGGTGATATCCCCACAAATCCTGCAGAAATACAAACTACTATCAGAGAATACTATAAACACCTCCATGCAAATAAACTAGAAAAACTAGAAGAAATGGATAAATTCCTGGATACATACACCCCCCCCGCCAAGACGAACCAGGAAGAAGTTGAATCTCTGAATAGACCAATAACAGGCTCTGAAATTGAGGCAATAATTAATAACCTACCAACAAAAAAGGTTCCAGACCAGATGGATTCACAGCTGAATTCTGCTAGAGGTTCAAGGGGGAGCTGGTACCATTCCTTCTGAAACTATCCAATTAATAGTAAAAGAGGGAATCCTCCCTAACTCATTTTATAAGGCCAACATCATCCTGATACCAAAGCCTGGCAAAGACACAACAAAAAAAGCGAATTTCAGACCAATATCCCTGAATTGATCCAAATATCCTCAATAAAATACTGGCAAACCAAATCCAGCAGCACATCAAAAAGCTTATCCATCACGATCAAGTGGGCTTCATCCCTGGGATGCAAGGTTGGTTCAACATATGCAAATCAATAAATGTAATCCATCACATAAACAGAACCGATGACAAAAACCACATTATTATCTCAATAGATGCAGAAAAGACTTTTGACAAAATTCAACAGCACTTCATGTTAAAGACTCTCAATAAACTAGGTATTGATGGAACGTATCTCAAAATAATAAGAGCTATTTATGACAAACCCACAGTCAATATCATACTGAATGGGCAAAAACTGCAAGCATTCCCTTTGAAAACAGGCACAAGACAAGGATGCCATCTCTCATTACTCCTATTGAACATAGTGTTGGAAGTTCTGGCCAGGGCAATCAGGCAAGAGAAAGAAGTAAAGGATATTCAATTAGGGAATGAGGAAGTCAAATTGTCCCTGTTTGCAGATGACATGATTGTATATTTAGAAAACCCGATCATCTCAGCCCAAAATTTCCTTAAGCTGATAAGCAACTTCAGCAAAGTCTCAGGATACAAAATCAATGTGCAAAAATCACAAGCATTCTTATACACCAATAACAGACAAACAGAGGGCTAATTCATGAGTGAACTCCCATTCATAATTGCTTCAAAGAGAATAAAATACCTAGGAATCCAACTTACAAGGGATGTGAAGGACCTCTTTAAGGAGAACTACAAACCACTGCTCAATGAAATAAAAGAGAACACAAACAAATGAAAGACCATTCCATGCTCATGGATAGGAAGAATCAATATCATGAAAATGGCCACACTGCCCGAAGTAATTTATAGATTCAATGCCATCCCCATCAAGCTACCAATGACTTCCTTCACAGAATTGGAAAAATCTACTTTAAAATTCAGATGGAACTAAAAAAGGGCCCATGTTGTCAAGACAATCCTGAGCCAAAAGAACAAAACTGGAGGCATCATGCTACCTGACTTTTCCAACTATACTATGAGGCTACAGTAAACAAAACAGCATGATACTGGTACCAAAACAGATATATAGACCAATGGAACAGAACAAAGGCCTCAAAAATAACACCATACATCTACAACCATCTGATCTTTGACAAACCTGACAAAAACAAGAAATGAGGAAAGGGTTCCCTATTTAATAAATGGTGCTGGGAAAACTGGCTAGCAATATGTACAAAACTGAAACTGGATCCCTTCCTTACACCTTATACAAAAATTAATTCAAGATGGATTAAACACTTAAATGTTAGACCTAAAACCATAAAAACCTTAGAAGAAAACCAATACCATTCAGGACATAGGCATGGGCAAGGACTTCATGACTAAAACACCAAAAGCAATGACAACAAAAGCCAAAGTAGACAAATGGGATCTAATTAAACTAAAGAGCTTCTGCATGGCAAAATAAACTACCATCAGAGTGAACAGGCAACTGACAGAATGGGAGAAAAATTTTGCAATCTACCCATATGACAAAGGGCTAGTATCCAGAATCTACAAAGAACTCAAACAAATTTACAAGAAAAAAAAACCCTATCAAAAAGTGGACAAAGTATATGAACAGACACTTCTCAAAAGAAGATATCTATGCAGCCAACAGACACATGAAAAAATGCTCTTCATCACTGGTCATCAGAGAAATGCAAATCAAAACTATAATGAGATACCATCTCACGCCAGTTAGAATGGCAGTTATTAAAAAGTCAGGAAACAACAGATGCTGGAGAGGATGTGGAGAAATAGGAACTCTTTTACACTGTTGGTGGGAATGTAAATTAACTCAACAATTGTGGAAGACAGTGTGGTGATTCCTCAAGGATCTAGAATTATCAGTTGACCCAGCAATCCCATTACTGGGATTTATAACCCAAGGTTTATAAATCATGCTACCATAAAGACACATGCACACGTATATTTATTGTGGCACTATTCACAATAGCAAAGACTTGGAATCAACCCAAATGTCCATCAGTGACAGACTGGATTAAGAAAATGTGGCACATATACACCATGGAATACTATGTAGCCATAAAAAAGGATGGGTTCGTGTCCTTTGCAGGGACATGTATGAATCTGGAAACTATCATTCTCAGCAAACGATGACAAGGACAGAAAACCAAACACTGCATGTTCTCATTCATAGGTGGGAATTGAACAATGAGATCACTTTGACACAGGGCAGGGAATATCACACATCTGGGCCTGTCGTGGGTGGGGGCTTGGGGGAGGGATAGCAGTAGGAGAAAAACCTAATGTAAATGATGAGTTGATGGGTGCGGCAAACCAACATGGCACATGTATACCTATGTATCAGTCTTGCACGTTGTGCACACGTACCCTAGAACTTAAAGTAGAAGAAGAAGAAGAAGGAGGAGGAGGAGGAGGAGGAGGAGGAGGAGGAGGAGAAGAAGAAGAAGAAGAAGAAGAAGAAGAAGAAGAAGAAGAAGAAGAAGAAGAAGAAGAAGAAGAAGAAGAAGAAGAAGAAGAAGAAGAGAAGAAGAAGAAGAAGAAGACGACGATTGTGACAGATGTTTAACAAGCTTGAGAGCTCCAAGATAATCTTAGATCCTTCAACATAACCCCCTTGGGAAGGCATGCACTTCTAAAAATGAAGCTGCTGTTGCTCAAGTCACCTGAAGAACTCTATTTTGGGGGCTTACCATCATATTCCCTAGGCTATACACTGGTGGCAATAATTACTCTCTGATTTTATTGAAGATTAGGGTTATTTATATTTTTTTCTCACCCAAATACAAGTCTAGTGAATAAGGGTTGTCAAGCCAGACACTGCTATACTTGTCAACTTCAAAATATGAATGTAAAGGAATAAGATTGATTTGCATCTACTGCCACCATTATTTCAAGTAACATTTTTCTTTTTATTTTAAAATCCATGCATGCTCACTAATTTCAAGTTAATAATTAGAAAATACACAGATAAAGAAAAAAGGAAGAACACCCATAATCTTACTTTTATTGTTTGCAAATGTTTTGCATCATTTTCTCATTTTCTACTTGCTTTTAATTTCATTGATTGGGGACATGTGCTTTTATGTACCGCCTGGAATGGTCTTTAAGTTGCTTCTTAAAATAAGAGCCACAGGTAATTTCAGAAAGATGCCCAGGGATGCTACTTGGAAGTGTACAACACAAATGTAAATATATAACTTCTCATTTTTAATACGTGTCATATCTCCTTTTTCTTCCTTTTCCCCTCTTTCTACCCTGATTCCCTCTTCCAAATTTGAAATGATCAACCAGTGATTTTTAAAAAGCACACAATTTGAGGCCAGACAGACTTGGATTTAAATTGCTGTTCTGCACTCTTCACAGTAGAAAGAACCAACCTAGGTGCCCATCAACAATGGATTGAATAAAGAAAATGTTGTATACATATACACCATGGAATACTATGCAGCCATAAAAAGAAAAAAAAAAAATGATGCCCTTAGCAGCAATGGGGATGTAGCTTGGAGCTATTATTCTAAACAAATTAAGGCAGGAACAGAAAGTCAAATACCACATTTTCTCACTTATAAGTGGGAGCTAAAAATGGTTACTCAAGGACATCAAATCGCAACAGTAGATGCTGAGAACTACTAGAGGGTTGAAAAGATATTGTATATGGTGCTCAGTACCTGGGTGATGGGACCAGTAATACCTCAAACCTCAGCATCACACAGTATACCCAGGTAACAAACATGCACATGTATCCCCTGAATCTAAAATAAAAGTTGAATTTATTTTTTAAAAGGCACTTAAGATCAAATTGATGACATTAATTAATATTACTAACTTTCTATCATAGTTATTTGTAATAATTATACTTAGAAAACTTCAAAAGTCAGAAATTTTGTTTTATTTAATATTAGATATGTTTTTAGATAGCATATGCTTCTCTATTACTATTATCTTCAATTACCTAAGCTACATGATATAGTCCATTGCTCTTTGGAGGTGTCAAAACACTTCCAAAATTTGTCAAATACCTTAAGAAGGAATACCAACAGATGAACTTAGTTTTCAGCATTAAAAGCAAAGTAAAGATTCATAATAAAGGGATAAATAAATAATCATATGTAAAAAGTAAATAAGTAAATAAATTGCTGTTCTGTGACTGCAAAGTTATTTATTCTATTTGAGTCTCATTTCCTTCATCAGTAAAATTGTAATCCTCAGTGAATTTTACATAATTAATTGAGAAAGCATGTATAATGCATAATGTACTTAGCACATCTTAGGTGCTCATCAAAATTTAACATAATTGAAAACACATGGGTTTTATAGTCTGAAAAATAATGCTTCAATTTTTCTTATCTGTCTGTAATGAGTAATGTACCATCTTCATTGGTTTGTTATAAAGATTAAATTAAATCATGTATATAGCATGCAATGGAAATGCTAGAATATAATAGGTGTCCCGTAAGTCTTTTTGATGGAATGGTTATACTCCATCTCTCATGTTTTATTCCTAGTCCAGTGCTTTGCATATAGTAAGGTTCTGAATGATTTTTTTTACCCATTAAAATGAATCGTATTTCTTTATATTCATGTGCTTTTACTCATGCTGTTCCTGTAAGACATGGCATGCTATTTTACTTGAAAATATATAGAAAGTACACGGGGTACTGTGTGCAGTAGGAGGTAGATTAGTAAAATAAATAAACACTTTTCCTCATATGAAAACACACATTAATTTTAAAGGAAAATTTAAAACACTGATGAAATCATAAAGCAGCCTAAATGTATTAATAAAAATCCTGTGATTCTTTTCTAATTCCATTTTCTGTAATTGTAAAGGATATGAGGCAACATCGTCAATTTAAGCTAAAGGCATCCAAAAACCCAAGTTTGAATGGCAACCCAAGTCCTCTGAATTCTTATCCTGGTTTTCATGTAGTCCTTTCGCTGTGTGTTTGTGTCTAACTTTGCAACTGATAAATTACTAATCTGTTCCTGTACGTTTGGCTTTTCAACACCACTTAAACACACATCTTCATTTTGTATACCCACGCCCAGGGCTGCAATTCCTCAAGTAAGGTGTTTTTTTATACCTCCTTTGTTCCTCTCTAGTGGAAACCTCTAACAGCACATTTGAATGTTGTGCAAAGTTTACTTCAAATGCTTTAGCCCATCACGACAGGCTTTTATACTATAATATCTGTTTGAAATAAAAAGTCTTCTGAGAGAATAAAATTTGTGACACGAAAAGCTTCATTGTATATCCTCCCCACCTACACCCCAATCTTTCTCCTTTCTTCCCCAGTCTGCACCATACATACACATTGTCTACATAATGATAACACAGAAATTTTATTAACTTGGTCACAAAATTATGGCAATTGATTATCATATATTAAAACACCTTAAGTAGACAATAGTTTCAATGCATTTTATCTAGATGGTGTCATAGTGTTTTCTTTATTTAGATGACCTTTCTGGTACACATACGATCCCACATCCATATTCACTGTCACACATACACTCACTCACTCTCACACACACGTCTCACATCCACACATTCCCTTATTGCCCTTAACATCAAGGAGATCTCCTAGGTGGCAGAACTCCCAACCAAGCTGGCTTAAGCAAAAAGAAGACCTATTGGCCCACATAATTTAACTGTACCAGGGTCAGTACTGGCTTCTGGGAAGACTTCATGCATGGGCAGTGCTTGATCGATCATTTTTGACTGAATGTCGATTTTCAAGTCATTCAGTCTGGTTAGACATGGATCAACTGCAGCTGGCTAATACCTTCTTTGCTAATCAGAGGTGATACCCCAGATTGTCTAGATCTGTGGTTTTTGGCCCCAGTAGAATATTAAAATCTTCCTGAAACTTGAAGAAATACCAATGCCTGGACTTCAGCCCTAGAAATTCTAATTCTGTTAGTTTGGATGGGAACCTTGTCCCTGATTTGCTTAAAAATCTCAAGTGTTCTAAAGTACCTTACAGTAGAGATCCATTGATTTATCTCCCACTACACTCTTGGTGGCTTATTTCTTACTTTCTTTTTTTTTTTTTTCAATTTTGGATTCAGGGGGTACATGTGCAGGGTTGTTACATGGGTACCCTGCCTGACACTGGGGACTGGGAAATGGATGGTCTTGTCACCCAGGTGGTGAGCATGGTACCTAGTAGACAGTTTTTCAGCAAATGCCTCCTCTCTCCCTCCTGCATCTAGTAGTCCCCAGTGTCTTCTTCCTGTCTTTGTGTCTATATGTGTTCATTGTTTAGCTCTCACTTATAAGTAAGAAGATGTGGTATTTGATTTTCTGTTATTGCATTAATTTCCTTAGGTTAATAGTCTCCAGCTGTATCCATGTTATTGTAAAGGAAATTATTTTGTTTTTTTTTAATGGCTTTGTAGAATTCCATGGTGTATATGTACCATATTTTCCTTATCCAGTTCACTCTTGATGGGCACCTAGGTTGATGATTTGTCTTCTTGAATTGCCTCTCCTAGGGCTGCTGCTGGCTATTTGCTCCTAAGAGGCTGAAGCTAGGGTCCTTAGAAGAATCTGGAAGGGAGATTGTCCAAATTCTTAGAAAACAGAAAATCTAGTTATAAAAAGGAAAATGATCCATTAAAAAGAAATATCCAGAGTAAAGACACAGCGCTGAGAACAGAAGATACAAAACAAAACAAAACAAAACAGAAAGTAGATGGAGCAGAATGGAAGCTAGTTTGAGAACAAAGTAAATAGGACCATAGATATTAGCCAAGACTGAAATATATTGACATGTCACTGTCTAGTCTGAGTTTGCATAAAAGCACCTGGTTTGATCAGTCTGCATTGACTTAAACTACACTTGACTCCATTTGCACACACAAAGTATGTAATATGGATAAGAGCAGCTGGATGGATTTGTTTCAATGTAATCAAAGATAAATATAAACAATGCTATCAGAGTGGCCACATGGTCTCTCTATGGGCTGGAAAAAGCAAAATCGAAATGCTTATCTCTCTCTGAGACTGGCTAAAAGTAACTTAACAGGCAGTAACTGTTGGTGGCATCTGCATTTGTTTCTCCGAAGTCCATTCCCCTAACTTTGTATACAGTACAGTTTGTCCTCTGGTGAGACTGTGGCAAATAATGCTTATGCTCTCATGATTGCTAAGACCCAGAGCCAGAACATTTCTGCCACTGAATGACGATCTTTACCATGAATAATTACAAACGAGGGAAGCAATCATTTGCGTCATGGTTCATCGGACCCGTCAGAGTGAAACAAAGACATTTTTCACTCTCTTCCCTCTACCGTATGCACTATTAAAATGCCTTTGAAGATTACTGTAAATAATTCAAATGTTTATTAAAAACTCTGTTGGAAGATCAAGGAATCATAGATAATAGGAGGAAATGCCATCTAATTTATTTTTATATGGCATACTCCATCCATCATATGGCAAAATACTTCAAGGCGAAATGCAAAGGGAGCAGGTTTTTCAAGCAAGACTCAAAAGAGGAGGTCATTTAAAATAATCTGAAGATAAGCATTCAAAAGTGATCCTTTGCTTCCTAGGGTTCCAGTTTTCTTTCCAGATCACATCATTTCTCGAATTCAGCTCTGGCATTTAGTTATTTTAATCATGATGCCAACTGATGAACTTGACTTACAGTAAGGAAAAGGGGAGGGTATATTTTCTGACCTTTGCAAGAAGCCAGTCTTCTGCATCCCTCTGTGTCTTGCATGCATGCAGAGAAGAAAAATGTGAAACCCCTCCAACTTCCCCTAGGGTAAGGGCATTAGAGGTCAACAGCATTGCCATGCTATGCTACACCTGCCATGCTGGCCTAGTGTGCGATGAAATAGGGGAAGCCAAGTCAAAATTGGTATCCTCATCTAATCTGTGATGTTCTTTGAGTATGGTGAGCTGCCCTGAACCCAAGTGATTCTTACAGTTATTAATAACAAAGTAATCATATCTGCCATTGATTAGGTACCTAACATGTGCCATGCACTGTATTAGGCAGTTTTGATACAATGAGGGTGGTATTGTCTTATGCTGTTTAAGTTGCTGGCTTGGGAGCCAGATTGCAGAGGTTGGGGCACTGGCTTCAAACTTACTAGTTTTCTGATTTGAGCAAGTCATTTTAGCCTCTCCAAGCCTCAGATTCTGCATCTGTAAAGTCCTTATAATGATGAAACCTGTTGGTTCTTTGGCTTCTGTTTGCTTTGGGGCCCCTTGTCATATGGTGGTCCTCTTGTCATATGGTGGCCCAGTGCGAGGAGTCCCTAAGCCTCCACAAAGTTGCTGTTTTTAGACTAAGAGCTAGAACTGTTCCCCTCCTATCAGTCACAGGCCTATCCACTATTCTAGATATTTCAAACAGATGGAATTTAATTCAGGAAACTGGTTACAATGGAGCAGAAAGGACTACAGGAGTGAAAAGGGGACGGGAACCTGTCTGGAGGAGCAAAACGGCAAATAAATAATACTCTCAGAGGCAAGAAGCTGCTAATTCTGAGTACACCTGTGAGAAGGTGATAGCCTGTACCTATTGGTGCAGTTAGCTGTGTAATTGTAGCCACTTCCACTGAAGGAGTGCTGCCTTGACAAAGGCAAGAATTGGAGAAAATATGAATCCCCTGCCTGGGCCGCTGGATTCTGAAATCACTCTATCTCTGTTACTCTACATCAGCCACCACGTTGCAAGATCCAGAAGCAGGAAAAGTCTCCTTTCCTCCTGCCTTCTAATTTTCCAGTAGAAAGCCAGATAAGCCACGAGCCTGAAAAGTTTTGTTTGCCAACTCCCAGCCCCAGTAGTACAATGCAGAATGTGAAAACAGGGGGTGTGTAGCTGAGAGACAGCTAGGCCAGCAGCAGCCCTAGGAGAGGCAATTCAAAAACTCAGCATGGTAAATGATAATCTAACCTAACCTTAACCTTTTAGTTGAATCTCTATACCCAGTACATAAGGTCATGGTTTTGCCTATGCCAAGCAATCACTAGATTTGCATTGTAGTAACAAAGAATACCAATGGCTTACAAGGGCAAGTGATTCTCTCATCAGAGTGAAATGCACAGACATGTGAAGTGACTTTCTGAAATTTACCCAGAACTAAGTGAGGTGGAATGTTGACAGCCTTCTAGTGAATTTGGACATTCGGACAACCAACTCTACATAATTATAAAACATCTACCCACCAATTTTTTAAACCATTATTTTCCTTTGAAATTTCAGTGTGTTTTAGATTTTCTAGATTTTATATACAACCCTGAACATTGCTAGATGACCCCCTATCACTTTTAATGTACCGTTGTGACATGAAGAATGGTCCTCTCTAAAACACATGAATCAATGATCTATTTCTGTCTGAGTGAGCCCAGAGCAATAGAAGTAGATACTGGCTAATCCTTAGCTTAGCTTAGCTGACTGATGATGAGGTACATTTTACTCTCCCTCCCTATGTAATTAGTAAGAGTCATGCATTTAATCCGGCCAAGTGGTCTGTGAGCAGAAGGACATCACAGGCTGTGAAAAACACTTGCACAACTCTAACCCTCTCTTCTCCTTTAGGTAAAGTGGAGACTGCCCACTAAGATGGTGATGACACAGATGGAAAAAGCCTGAGTCTTCACATGGATAAGGGCAGAATAGGCTTCAGCTTAGTGAAGATTTGTGTTCGGTCTAACATCTCTGTGAAAGCTCTCACCTCCATTAGGTCTCTTTATTTCTGCTTATGGGACCAACATTACTTATTACTCACACTTGAAACTTTGTAGTCAGTTTCCCCCTTCTTTACCCCAGTTATCATATACTGTCAATTCTATTTCTACAATGTCTCTCAAAAATAGCTTTATTATTTGCTGCTGTACCTACTGCTTTGGTCCATGAGCTTGTCAACTTGGACTATTTCAGTAGCCTTCCAAATGGTCTCCTTGACTTGGACGTTGCCTGTTTCAAGTCTTTAACTTGGATACCCAAACACCATGTTAATCTTCCAAGGCTGCATGAAGCTTTGGTCAGTCGTATCTCTTATAATGCAACTTCTGATTGCTACCCAGTGCCTAAACGATGAAGAATAATTTTTTTAACCTGGAATTTTTGACTTTCTATGCTCTGGCCAACCCAATAATTCCTTCTCAAACCCTATGTTTCTCTTATTGGGAATGCATTGGGGAAGATCAAATGAATTATTTTTGTTTCAATTTCTAGCCATACATGCTGCTGTGGGCCAGGACACTCATGCAACCGAACAATAGATATGGACTATTTTATTGGTCAGGCATGGATGGGCTTATCCTCTGATAACAAGTAAACCCAAGGTGTCCATGGCTTATGATAGAGTTTCTTCCCTAAATGCCCCCAAACTCTGCTCTATGTTGAGTACTCTCCAGACTTATCCACTTGACTTCTGCTCAGTGATGTAGTGATCCAATCTGTTTTTGTTTTCTGGCTTCATCTTCCAAATAAGTGGGGTCCACACTCACCCACCAAAGGGGAAGAAATGGGTGGAAGATTATGAGGAGTATTTTTATTACTTGATACAGGAGTAATACTCATCACTTCTGCTTATAATCTACTAAGACAATAGTCACATGGCCCTCACTACTTCAAATAACTAGAAATTGGAATATAACTTTCTCACTGCCCACAGAAGGGGGGAGACCCAGATATGGATCTCACTGGTAATATCCAGTTCACCCTTCTTGCTCAATAATTAATTCTGCTGCTCCATTATAAAATAATTACAATTATTTTTATAATAAAACTGATATACAATAGAACGTGTTTTCATTACTATTGAAATTAATAAGAGTTGAAAGAAATTCTGCACTCATGGTCATTGCTTTAGACTATGTCCTCAACCTGGCAAAATTAATTATTTCATTTGTGAATCTTTGTTGAAAATTATTTGAGCAGCACTGAATATATATGCTTATCTCTTCCTGATAAAGGTAACAATTTTATCAATGACATAATTTCCTACTTGCATTTCTATTATTGCCATATATTGTGACAACATCTTTTATTTAACCATCTGATGTATGACTTTTCTCTACTTTTTTTTCAAGTTAAAGGATCTTTTTAAAGTTTCTGCAATTCTCTAACATTAAAAATTTGGCCTAATACTTTGTAGGACCCATTATAGATTTCTGCTTAGGGAAAATCAAAAATTCAAGCCTCTAACATAATTCATGCAATGTCATGTCCCCAAAGCCACTGAGAGTAAAGGGAGGTGTTCCAGGAAAGTTGATGAAGGAATCTGGAAGCTCCAAATTTCAAGGTCAGTCAGTAGGACTAGCTATAAGTTGTGAGGCCTTTCTAATTTCATCGAAAGGGTTTTTTACCAGCATACTAGTATATCCAATGTAGTGGGACAATAACAGAAATACACTAGCTACATGAGTGAGCTATTTTGTTTTAAAACTAAAGAAAATTTTCTGGCAACTTACATGGTCCCCTTAGAGCCTCTCCTATATCTGCCAAGTGTTGATAATTCTGACTTGTGAAAGCACAGGTTAAGGCAACAGATAAGAACAAACAAAGTATCTGAAAGCATCACATATACATTCTTATGAAATGGTTTATGAATGGATTACTAAATAAATGAGTGAATTAATGATATCTCTAACCAAAATCTTTAAGATAAAACAATGTAAAATAAAATGAAGTATATATCTTAACCAGGTACTTTTTTTTGTTTGTTTGTTTTCAACTTTCTAATTGCTTTATTTCCTAAGGATTGTATTTACAAAAACCAAATCCTCCTGAATATGCCTTTTAGGATATAGATTCTGTGTAGCTTCTGTTAATTATCAAATTTATCAGAAAGAGTCTCTGTGAAGATTTGACAGTACTTCTATTTTCTGTGTTGGACCAGAAAGTTTAGTCATCAATTCTGTTATTAGAACTCTTCTATGAAATTTGATAATTTCAGTATTTATGGATAAAGTCAATATTGAAACCATTTAAAACATGGTGATTTTCCAACTGTATTAGTTTCACAGGGTGATCGTAACAAATTCTCACAAACTGGGTACATTTATTGAAAAAGCAGAAATGTATTCCGTCTTAGTTCTGGAGGTTAAATGTCTGAAAGTAAGGAGTTGGCAGGGCCATCCTCTCTGTGAAGGCTCCAGGGGAGAATCTGTTTTGAGCCATTCTCAGTTTCTCGTGTTGGTGGCAATCCTTGACATTCTTTGTCTTGTAGGTACATATCTTGATATATATGCATCTAGATGTATTTCTGTATCTTTGCCTCCTCATCACATGGTGTTCTCCCCCATGTCTCTATCTCCATGTCGCTTCTCCCTTTCTTATAAGGACACCAGTCATATTGGATTAGGACCCACTCTAATGACCTCATCCCAAGTCGATTACCTCTGCAAAGACTCTTTCTAAATAATATCTCATTCACAGGTACCGGGGGTAAGGATTTCAGCATAACTATTTTGGGGATACAGTTCTAACAATAGCACCATCTGAAAAATGTCTTTTGGCTAAGGTAAACAAAGAGCTGCAATGGTAAACCTTGAAAGCAGTTGTCTAAGAATTGCTAGCAGCTTCTCTACCTACATGCTGTTACCTGATGCATTTTCTTACCTTAACCATTCATGTAGGAAAAAATTGGTGACATCCATAAATTTAATTCAGAGTCACAAGATATAGCTTCAATTCTGGCCAGAATGTTAGGTCTGCTTCTATAGAGTTGAAATAAGTGTTAACAATTCTTCCTTAAATTGGTAGATTTTACACCCACCCCCTGCCCTAAATTAAGGAACATTGCCTGAACTTCTTTTCCTTCTCAAGAAACATATTCTATGTCATTTGCTTTCTTAATCAGCATAAGAATTCAGGGAAAGTAACCTAATCACAGGGAAGTTGGGAATAGAAAGAGAAAATTGAAAATCCAAACTCAGATCCATAAATTCCTGCAAATGTTTCATTTGATGATATTTACCTGTTAATTAGGATCAAAGGAGAAAATTCATATAATATGGCTCATAAAAGCATACTGGCTGAATATTAATGAATTCAATGATGGGCTTCTGTTTCCAGGCAACCGAATATTCCCCAAGAGTATTAATGTTGGTTGTAAAATAACAACGTTCAGGCAGGAGTGCTTGTGACTGTGGAATTAAGACTTGATCCTCCAGGCCACGTTTCTAGTCTTCCTGAATTGTGAATTGCAATGCTTGCCTCAAAAAGAACTGCTCTCATTGTCTCCATCATTTTTGTCACTAACATGAGCTGCACACTCAAAATGCAATGGGGATCTAGTTAAAAATAGATTTAGCACCAGGAAGAAGAACAGTGAACAAAGCAACTGTCCACACAGTGTCAAGGAACACAAAGCCAGAGATCTGCATTGTAATCCTCATTCTTCTGCTAATGGATTGAAGTCTATGGACTTCTGTTTCCTCATGTATCCACCAAAATTTTTTTAAGACAAAAAGAGAAAAGAATGAAAAGGAAAATAGGAAGAAAAGGAAGGAAGGAAGGGAGAGAAGGAGGGGAAAGCTACTGGTTCAGCGGAACTACAGTAACATTTCAAGCTCTGACTGTGATGTTTCCTGTTAGGCATAATGGAAAATGATGACAAATACTACTCAAATGTTAAATGGAGGTGCCAGTAGAGAAAACTCAGAAATGAGCCAACATGCTGGAAAGATATGTTTGGGGTTCAAAGCCAAGGTTCAATAAATCACAGGTGCAGCTTCAGAGAAAGCAACTAGTGGTCTCTTATTACACTGATTGTCTAATTAACTCCAGCCCTGGCCTAGCCCAAAGTTCACTTCTCCCGTCCTCATGCTATGCCCCCAGTCACAGCTGCACCCAACTCTCTTCTGATGGAATCAGAATGAACAAGTGATATGGAGTAAGACTTATATCCTCACCAACATTAATCTTCTCATCCAATCTACCCAGCACAGCAAATCAGAGAGATGAGCTACTCCCCAGCCAGTTGGCATAGCTGCACTCTCCCTCCTGCCTGTTCTCGGTGCCGGCTTATCAGGCAATCGATTTAAAAAGAAGGACCTTGTTTATGGTGTGTGAACAGGGATATGAGTGCTGGTGGAGGCATTTTACGCTAGGCCTATGCACCAGTACCCAGGAAGAGGTTTACTACCTGGTTCTCTCCATAGATCAGCCCCTAGTCCAACGACAAGGTTGTCTCCACTTTTCGTTCCTAGGCTTCATAAAATTCATGCATTGGTAGGAACAAATCTCCATTTGCAACACTGTTACAGGCAGCTACTAGCTTGTAATTTATTCACGATTTATATATTACACTGCTCCGTTCTCATTAACAACGTATTTCATATATTACAGCCTAAACTGGAAAAAAAAATCTGTTTCACTGAATGCAACCTGGTTATTGACATGATTTCCCAGAAGGGAGACTAACATAAGAGAAGGGAAAATGTCATTGTGGCCATGGGGATAGGCCTTGGGGTCAGAACATCTATTTTCCAGTGGCAGCTGCGTCTTTAAAGAACTGTGAACCCTGCCGGGCGCGGTGGCTCAAGCCTGTAATCCCAGCACTTTGGGAGGCCGAGACGGGCGGATCACGAGGTCAGGAAATCGAGACCATCCTGGCGAACACGGTGAAACCCCGTCTCTACTAAAAAATACAAAAAACTAGCCGGGCGAGGTGGCGGGCGCCTGTGGTCCCAGCTACTCGGGAGGCTGAGGCAGGAGAATGGCGTAAGCCCGGGAGGCGGAGCTTGCAGTGAGCCGAGATCGCGCCACTGCACTCCAGCCTGGGCGACAGAGCGAGACTCCGTCTCAAAAAAAAAAAAAACTGTGAACCCAGGACAAGTTACTTGTTCTCTCTGAGCTTCTGTTTCTTTGTCTTCAAGATATGGAACCTACTACACAAGGTTGTTATGAGAATTAAATTAGATAGTGCATTTTAAAACATTTTGTAAATGGGTAGAATAATTTCACTCACTCAATATGTGGTAGTTATTACAATGATTATTATCATTATTATTATGGAAATATGCAAAGAGCAAACATCTTCAAATTGAGATGGTTAGAGCTATTTCTAGAATAAACAAAATGAAAGCAGTAAAAAGTACCCATTGAAAATGTGCCATTGATCTAACAAATATATATAAAAATTCTCAACATCACTAATCATCAGTGAAGTGCAAATTAAAACCACAATGAGATATCACCTTACCTTAGTTAGAATGACTTAAAAAAAAGACAAAAAATTTCATAAATACTGGCGAGGATGTGGAGAAAGGGGAACTCTTATGCACTATTTGTGGGAATGTAAATTACTAGAGCCATTATGGAAAACAGTATGAAAGTTCCTCAAAAAATTAAAAATAGAACTACCATATGATCTAGAAATCCTATGTTCCTAGGCTTCATAAAATTCATGTATTGGTAGGAACAAATCTCCATTTGCAAAATGGAGATCTAGAAATCCCATCACTAGGTATATAGGTAAAGAAAAATAAATCAGTATATCAAAAGATATCTACACTCCCATGTTTACTGGAGCATTATTCACAATTGCCAAGATATGGATTCAACCTAAATACTCATCTACAGATGAATGGAGAAAGAAAATATGGTGTATATATACACACATATATACACATATACACACATATATACATATATGTATGTGTTCATATATATATACACATATATATGTATGTGTTCGTGTATATATATATGTGCATATATGTACCTGGGAATACTATTCAGCCATAAAACAGAATAAAATCCTGTCTCTTGTGGCAACAGGGATGCACCTGATGGACATTATGTTAAATGAAATAAGCCACGCACAGACAGAAAGACAAACACCAGTTAATGTCACTCATATATGGAATCTAAAAACATTGATTTCTTAGAAGTAGAGAGTGGAATAGTGGTTACCAGAGACGAGGGAGGGTGGGGAGAAGGGGGGACCTGAATAGGTTTGTCAACAGGTACAAAGATATGATTAGACAGGAAGAATAACTTCTGGTGTTCTATTACCAGTAGGGTAATTACAGCAAATAATGATGTAGTGTATATTTCAAGATAGAGACGATTTTGAATGTTACTACCACAAAGAAATGATAAGGTTTAACGTGATTAATATGGCAAAACCTTGATTTGGTCATTATATAATGTATGTATGCATTGAAACATCACACTGTATTCATAAAGAGATAAAATTATTTTGCGTCATTTATAAATAATGAATAAAAAAAAGAAACATGTCCATTGATATTACAAAGAATAGACATGATTTGGAGAAAAACAAAAAAAGTCTAGATTCTCATCTGCATTCTGACATGCTAGCACATACTTTCTTTGTAGGGTGGGCAGGGCATATATAAGTCATTTAAAATGCCCAATTTTATCATCAGATGTAAACCAGGGATAGTAATGGCCATGTCACTGGGCTACTGGTAGTAGGAATTGTAAAGGGAATAAGAGGCATGAGAACATTTTGATATGTTATGAAATGTCATGATTATGCCTTTGAATATTGTCCTCTTTGAGCACCTCTTTTTCGTTCATTGATTTTGTTATAGTCCTACTCCTCCTTAGAACTCTGTGGGTACTCTGTAAATAAGATCCCTTTCATATGACTCCCCTTGCAAAACTGAGTAGCTGAAGTTACCCAGGAGCTCTCACTCCTCTTGGTTCTGAACCACAGTTAAAGAGGCTCCATTGGCCTGCTGGCCATCTGTAACACTAACCAAATGAAGTCTTAATGATGAATTCAGTGCTTCCAAATAAAATGTGAATTTCCACATTCAATGACTTAAATAATATCGTGGGAAGTGGTTCTTGGGATTTTATGGGTATGAGAATATCATGGAAGAATTTTTAAAAATACAAATTCCTAGGTCCCCTGTTCTAATTAAGTAGGTTCCGGGAATCATCAATTTTAGCACAGTTTCCAGATATTATTGGGGAATGCTATAAGTAGGAATGTCAACGTTGATGCTGGATCAGTGTTTGCATGGATGGCTGGAGGAGCATCCTTAATATCCTAAGCTGGGAAGCTGCCTAATTTCTCAGTGGGTAAATCTACTTATCTTTCTACTTGATCCTATCATGTTGTATCTCCCTCCAATCTCCTCCCCACATAGCCATAAAGCAGATTTTGAGGCATTCATTTTCAGTGAGACCTTCCTAAAAGTTGGGTCTGCATTAGTTGGTTTACTTCAGCAACATATCTCCCCTTCACCCAATACTTTATGCCTTCGTAAATACTCCTGTGCTGTTTATTGCACCTTTCTTTGTTTTTTCTAAAAAACATTTTTGGCTGGGTGTGGTGGCTTACACCTGTAATCCCAGCACTTTGGGAGGCGGAGGCAGGCGGATCACTTGAGGTCAGGAGTTCAAGACCAGCCTGGCCAACATGGGGAAACCCCGTCCCTACTAAAAGTACAAAAACTAGCCTGGTGTGGTGGCAGGCGCCTATAATCCCAGCTACTCAGGAGGCTGAGGCAGGAGAATTGCTTGAACCCAGGTGGAGGAGGTTGCAGTGAGCCAAGATCATGCCACTGCACTCCATCCTGGGCAACAGAGAAAGACTCTATCTTAAAAATAAATCTTTTTTTTTTTGTTGATCTATCTTAGTTGCCCATACTTTGGGGGTACATGTGATATTCTGATACACATATAAAATGTGTAATGATCAAACTAAGGTTAATTGGGATATCCTCCATCTTAAATATTTATCTTTTGTATTGGGAACATTATAATTCTTCTAGCTATTTTGAAGTATACAATAAATTATGGTTAACTATAATTTTCCTACCATACTATCAAATGCTAGAATTTATTCCTTCTGTTTAACTGTACTTTCGTATCCATGAACCAACTTCTCTCCATCAACCCCGCCCTGCTTCGTTTCCCAGCCTCTGGTAATCACCGTTCTACTCTCTATCTCCACTTCCACTTTTTTATTTTTAGCTCTCACGTATGAGAATATGTGATATTTGTGTTTGTCTTGCCTTCCTTTGTCCTTGCTAGCCTTTCTCAGACCCTTCTCTCCTGCTTCACCTGACGGTCTTCCAGAAAACCTATCCTGAGATCCTCAGGCAAAGCTAAGCCATGTCTCTGGCATCTCATAGCACTTTGAGAAGCAGGTTGAGATCACTGGTTTGCATGTTTTTCTTCCTTTCACTAGACTGAATTCCTGAATGGTACTGATGATACTTTATTCATTTCTGTACCTCCAGAGACTCACATAGATGTATAAATATGTGCAATTCTATCTTAAATATTCCTTTCTCATCTTTTTCTCTTTTCTTTCCTCAATGGAAGGATATAGAACATTGATCTCCCAACCTCTCTGCCATTCCCCTGCCCCAGCCCCTTTTCCCTCCTGTCTTGCATGGCATTCTGAACTCTGGAGGTCAAAATCAAGGGTAGGTGGGAGTGCTGGGGCTGAGTGTCTGTGCGCAGAAGATGTTTTATTACTATTCTCTTGGGTTGCTGGAAATAAAAAGCCTGAAGTTTTCTTTTTAAAGGATTAACATTTCTGCTAGTGCCAAGCAGCTTATAAAAATTAAAACACAGGAGATCATAGATGTCAAATGTGAATCATGTCTGAAGGAAAGGGAAGAAAAAGAATCCATTTTCTTTCTGAGTGACAATTGCAGCCACCCTTAGATGAATTAGTGATCAGCTCCAGAGGACGGTGCTCCTCCCATGTGATGCTATTTATGCTTGTGTTTGTAGGCGAGAGGCCAATACTTCTCTCCTTGTCCTGTTTGCCTAGGGGAGCCCCAAATCTCTGCTTAGTATTCTGTTATGACTACTGACAAAACACTGTGATTTTCTCCCCGGATGTAAACAGATAATTTTAGGACTTTGGGGACAGGATTTGTGGCTGATTTAATGGTGCTAATGAGGCCAGACTATACTCTCCCATAGGTGAGAGACAAGTTAAAACTCAAGTTCAATCCCATACATGGTTCCTCTTGCAACTGCATTGTAAAGGAGAGAATTTCAAATCTGGTGGTCACATCCCCTATTCAAGGATGGGTACCTCACCTATATTTCTTAACTCATTTCCTTCTTTCTATAATAGAAAGAATGAGGATCACTTTAGATTCCTGGCTTGAGCTAGTGGATGCAAAGACCTCATTTATCCAAAGAAAGGAACGCCATGGTTTATTTATTAGTGACCAACTGTAAGCACCAAGATATGTTCTTAAAACAGTTTGGTAAGTGCCTTTCATCCACTCTTGTTTACAACATAATGAGCATGAGTGAACGTACCTCAGGAACTTCAGAAAAGTCTGGCTTGGACCTGAAGCCAGATGACTGGATGCTTATCAGAATCTTTTGTGAACCATCCAAGCTTCTAGCATGTAGGGAAGTGAAGAGGATCACTTTCCTCATGAGCTTTCAGGCATTTCCAACTGTCCCTGACTAATGCAAGAACAGCCTTTTCCCAGAGTTTTGGTTCTTATCCACCAAAATTTCCTAACACCTGCTTGTGAAGGTCCCTTCCACAAGCCTGTGTGCAATTTATCTTCAGGGACCTCTTGAGAGGCTGTGTCTAGAATCTCCCTGTTCAGATAAAGATGCTAACCATATAATGAAAGACAGCACTATCTGTAGTGGGGTTCACTAAAGGGGTGATGTCTTCTTTCTGTGTCTTTCCTACTTTGTCCTTAATAAACACAGATTCCACAATTTGGACTTTGGTTGTAAAATTAAACAAGTTTCATTTTGCAATTGTTTTTCTAAAAAAAAAAAAAAAAGTTCAGAGTTTATGTAAATGTTTTGTCTCCTAGTCGTTTCAGTTTGTTTATTTCTTTCTGTATGTTTAAAATTCAGTTACCTTTGGCTAAGTGAATAGCTGTGCTTAAATTAAAGGACAAGAATTCCCATCAACCAGAATATTTGGCAGGCACATGTTGGGTGCTCCAGAAACACTGGAAGAAGAATAACAGAGTAAAAAATCTCTGTGATATAGCTCCATGCTTTATGCATTGCAGTATTAGCCATTTATTATCAGCTCATACATACTGAAAAATGTAACTTATAGGAAAGCATAAAGAAATGTAAACACCTATATGAATATAGTTTTTTCGCCATGAAACTTTAACTTTAGACTACTACTGCCTAATCAAATCCCTTTTCATAGTGAATACATTTTAATGTCTGTATTATTTTATCTTTTTTTGTTAAGTGAAAAAAAGAAGGTTCAGAAAATACAGGCAATTACCAAAATGAAAACCATTCGTAAAAATTTTGGTTTTGCTTTCATTTCATAGTCACAATATTGATTAAGGCTTCTAGACTCATACTGACTTTTTTTTTCAGAATGTATTTTCTTTCCTTTTAAATATTCTAAGTTCCCTTTTTAGTTTTGAAGAGCTTCAGACTTAGAGAATTATTGTGAAGACGGTAGATAATCGTCATATATCCACACCTAGATTCTCTTATTAGTAACATCTTATATTATGTTTACCATTGTAGTATGGTACATTTATTATTATTATAATGATATATTATTATTTACTAAAGTCTACTTTATTTGGATTTCTTTAGTTATCTATGCCCTTATTTCTCTTCCAAAATTCTGTCTAGGATCTCCCATTCCACTTAGTAGTCATGTTTTCTTAAGCTCTTCTTAGCCCTGACAGTTTACTCATTCATTTTAATAAATATTTACCATTCTTGTAAAGTCTTAGGTGTTATGCTGGGTAACGTTTGGCAAATACGTTTTATTGCATTGCCAATTTTGTTTGATTGGAGATCTGCTTTGAGGGCTGTGTTGCAGATGACTCTGTGTGTGTGTAATATGTGTAGTATGTAGAGTGTGTATCAATAATGATGTCCACCCTTTGAATAAAAGAGAAAATGGTAGCACAAGTGCCTGATCTTGATTTTACCCAAGCTGTTTAAGATATAAATTAATTAGAAAAAATTAATTTATAATTTTACATTACATTTAGGAGGTTCAAATGATGAATGCATAAAATTTCAGCAACAAACCATGCCATCATCCAAAATTCATTGAGCATATATTGTGTGCTGGGTTTAGGGATAGATTATGAAGGAGAAAAGTCTGGAACCTCTAACGTGGACCTTGGAACCTCTAACTTGATATTAACATATAAACTATAAACAGTATTATCTACAGGAGAGCAGCTTTTACAGAAGAAGTATTCATTGCAGAATCGATCAGAGAAAGGCTTGTGTGTGTATGAGTGTTCGTGTGTGTTTTATTTTTCCAAAATGTAGGTATAGAGTTTACAACAGGTATGACTTAGAGAGGTCAAAAAGAAAGAAAGGGGAATTCCAGGCTTACATGGGTATATCAGGGATGAGGAAAGAAGAAATTCTTTCTTCCCCTAATAATCTGATTTCTGGGGAACTTAAGGACAAGGAGCTATTATTTGGTAAGAAGTCAATTAACTTGGGCCTTCCTTGTTCTCTGAGGCCATCAAGTCACTATTTACATCCTGTAACCTTATAGATAGATAATATATGGGTTTTCAGAACTTACGGAGAAAAACATTACTTTCAGCCAAATAACTAATAGGATTGATAGAATCTTGATGCTCAGCATGAATTTGTTATACTCTTCTGTCTGTTCCACTCTATAATAATCTTGAGGCTGATTTGTGAGTGCAGCTTGTAGGATCAGTTTTATAACTTCAAAGTCACACCATGGTGCTCTCTTTGGGAATGCCAAGTGCAAGAATGGGAAAAGGAAATTAATATATTCTGAGAACTGACTTTGTGCCAGGCTCTAGGCTAGCGGCTTTTCAAACATATCTTGCTCATCTTCATAATAGTTTGCCAAAGCATGTTGCAAACTTGAAATATTACCAGAGAAAAAGTCATACACATTTTGTTCAGGACATTTTTAGTAATTCCAGCAGGACCTAGGAGCTTGGATGTTCCAACTGTCTGATTTCCAAAATTGGGGATTGTGTTAGGCGTAAGAATGTCTCTCAAAGATGTCCATATCCTAATCTCTCGATCTTGTAAATAGATTACTTTATAAAGTAAAAGAGTTCTCTGTAGATAAAATCAAGGTTAGTGACCTTAAAATAGGAAGATTATCCTGGATTATATGAGTAAATTGAATCTAATCACATGGACCCTTGAAAGCATAGAAACTTCTTTGTCTGCAAACAGAGAGATACAGCAGAAGAGTATCAGGAAAAAAAAAAGCATAAAGAAAAGAAGATCAGAAAGATCTGACACATCAGAATGATTGGGCCAATGAGTCCCAGTTTAGGAGAGGGATGGGACCATAATCCAGGGAACTAGGCAGACTCTAGAAGCTGAGAATGACCCTGAGCCAACAGCTAGCAAGGAAACAGTGACCTTAGTTCTGCAACATTGAACTAAATTCTGCAAACAACCCGAATGACTTAGGAAGTGGATTTGTTCTCAAAGCCTCTAGTAAGGAACACAGCCCTGCTGACCCCTTGATTTTAGCCCAGTGTGTCCTCTTTCTGATTTCTAACATACACAACTGTGAGATAATAAATGAGTATTGCTTTAAGCCACTAAGTTTGTGGTAATTTGTTAGGGCAGCCATGGCCAATGTCACTGACCCAGGTGGGACATGTGATAGAGTAGGGATGCCTGGCTGCACTTGTAGGTTACAGAATAAAGGAGGAATAAAGACATTGTCTAAGAGCAAAAACAGGTGTGAACACTTAGAAATGGATAACAAGGTCTAGACCAAATTTAAATCCAAGAGGAAGCTATTAAAAAGCAGGGCTGGTTTCCATGTGAGCCATGCTATGAACATTACCTCCCACACTGCAGCCAAACCACGGTTCCCAGTGGACTGAGCAAAGATGCTTCTTCTGTGAGTGTCCCTGTGTCAGCTGACTCCTTTCTTACAGCGCTTCACCCTATAGAGGGCAAAATTTGGCATGTTGCCTTATGGCATAGGACTGAGAAGAAACAAACCCAAGTCCTCATTTTCTCTTCCAGGGTTGCAAGAGCAGTCCGCAGGAGCCCATATAACTGTGGAAAACAGAGCTCTCAGTCTATGCCTGTGATGCAGTTATTGTTAAATGAAGGATGAGTCACGGACATGACTGGATAACCTAGAGCGACAAAAGGGAAAAACCTTAAAGGGACACCTTCTCCCTATTACTTACTTGTCCACATCCACTCATATTCAGGCTCTGTTTAAAACCTCCAGCATAATCCCACCTAACCCCCTTGAGATTGGATTCACCTTCTACCTCATGTTTTTCTGCATCAGAGACCTTAACACACTGAAGAATAACTACATGTTTCTACACTAAGTGACTTCAGGGTGGCCAGGGAGAATAATCCATTCTTTCAATATCCTCAGCTCTTCAAGCAATGCCTGGCACACAGTAAACTCTCATTTATTATGCAGCAAGTATTGTGCGTCTTGGATTTTTTTCTTCCTTTATGTTGTGATGACCATGGGAGTGCCCAGTTCCTTATGTGAATAGACTGTTGGTGGAGCCAGCATACAAATGTTCCAGGCCAGCTTAGATGTGGTTGAATTTTCAGGGGCTATGTAGATTAGGCTGGCTTTTGGTACTCTCACTTTATGTGTGAGTGAATAGGTTAACTTGGAATTAGAGTTACTGTTGGAATATCATTACTTTTATTCAAAATAAAATGCCTAACTTGTTACATTGATGATTACTCAAAAAAAAAGTCAAAACATGATCATAGGGATTAAGTCAGCACGTTAATATATACTCATAATTTACATGTCACCCGCGTAGCTGTGTGTTTCTTGTACACCTCCACCTGTTTTATTGGCTGAAAATATCTAAGCACCTTCAACACTCAGCTCTTGTCCATGTCACCTTTCTGGCAATGATGCACTGAAGGCCGTAAATGTTAGATCTGCCATCAGACATCCACCCACGTTTGTAGAAGCTGGGCACGTCTGTTTCTATAGCACAGTTGCCAGCTACACGTTAATTGTTCACTATGAATAGAGACCATATGGACTTTAAATGCTGAGGTTTGAAATATTTTTGCCTTTCATTTTGAAAGCTTTTACTTGAAATGTGAAAGGTTCTAAATAGTGCTTCATTTCCTAAGGAAAAGAAAAGGGGAGAGTAAAACTCTTCCACAAAATGCTGTGAGGAAAAAAATAAAAAAGAAACAAGAACAAACTTCTTTCTCAACATAATATTTTAACTGTCTACTCATTTATAGGCACAATTAGAGAATAGCTGGCTCTATTGGACACAAAGAAAAATAGATTTCAGTTTATTCTACAAAGTGGGGACAAAAATCTATCTTTCCAGTGATTGTATTAGAGAAATGAACCAATTAGTTGAGGCAAAAAGAGGAGAGGGCCAAAGAAATATTCATTGTTTTCTCTTTCAAAGCCCTAACTTGACAATATGTGTTTTTCTTAACCAGTAACTCTAGATGGTAATTAGCATAACTCAGGGCTGAGTGCAAGCTTGAGATATGGCGTCTGTCTTCCTCTTTCCTCCATTGCTCTCATAGCAGCAAGAAAGAAGTACAATCAGAGGTCACCTCAGCCCCTGCATCAAGTTAAAGCCATAGTGGATATAAATGAGTCTTGCATTTATTTACCACCACCACAGACTACACAACCCCGTGCATACAAATATCACTTGCTCAGCACATCGACAGAAGTTTATCTTTCTGAACAAACTGCTTTGAAATACCACACCTATACTGGTACTTAAGGGAGAATAAAAGATGGGGAAGAATCCCTTAAGAGCAGTTTCGTGTGGCTATATAAATTCTAGTGCAGCCTCAGGGTCATGGAAAGATGTGTCTACACGCAACTGGGACCCTCTGGGCAAAGCTCCTCCCTTTTGTGCTGAAATCCTGAAAAAACTCATGAAGTGCTATTGAGTGCCAAAAGCCATCTCAGAGTTTACGAAAATTTCCTCTAGAGTTCCATTCTTACAAAACTCTTGCCCTTTAAAATAACAAAAGCAAACCAGGTGAAATCAGTGGCTTGACTATTTCTCCTAAGGTTGGATCTCTTGCTCCCAAACTGTCTTTCAATTCTTCCTAGTCAAGAATTCTATTCTTGATCATGTCTTTGTCCATATTACCATGAGGACATGGAACTGGAACTTTATGTGACCAAGGCATCTTTGGATTACTATGGATAAGAGCACCAGAGACCTGCATGAGAAATATCTTTTATTCTCAAGCATAGCTGGAAGGACTGGGCAAAGTGAGGCTCACTCCAGATAATTTGTGACCATCCATTACACTTGTTGAATTTACCTTTCTCTCTCTCTCCTCTCTCTCTCTCTCTCCTTCCCTCACTCCCTTCCTCCCTCTCTCTCTCTCTCTCTCTCTCTGTGCGTGTGTGTGTGTGTGTGTGTATACATAAATGTGTATGAGGATTAATATCTTGTGCCAGGCACTATGCTGGATACTAGGGATACATCAGTAGACAGGACAACCACAGTCATGGAGCTTATAAACTAACAGAGAAGATGACAATTAGCAAGAGAATTTGATACAATATGTGCTAAAAGGGATCATTCCAGAGAGTCCCTCTTCTCTGTAGATATCAGGAAAGTTGTCTAAAAAGAAATTAAATTTGAGCAATGGATACTTTGGGGTTAGCCAGCAGAAAGAGAGTCGGATACAGGAAGGAAATGTGCCAAGATGAGAGATGGTGGAAAACATGGGAAGGCTGGAAACTAGGAAAATAATTTGTTTTAAAAATTAAAAGGAGTATCCAGGCACTGTGGCTCACACCTGTAATCCCTGCACTTTGGGAGGCTGAGGAGGGCAGATCACCTGAGGTCAGGAGCTCCAGACCAGCCTGGCCAACATGGCGAAACCCCGTGTCTACTAAAAATACAAAAATTAGCCTGGTGTGGTGGTGTGCTCCTATAATCCCAGCTACTCAGAAGGCTGAGGCAGGAGAATCACTTGAACCCAGGAGGCAGAGGTTGCAGTGAGCTGAGATGGCGCCAATGCACTCCAGCCTGGCCAAAAGAGCGAAACTTCAAACAGACAAAAAAAAAGTTAAAAGTAGTTTAAAAATATGGTCCTATCTGAAAACAAGAAGCCTTGAGTTGTAATAATTATTCAACTACATAATTCTTGAGACAGGTAGATATTGAATAAGTAAATATTTGTTGAATTATGGAGTATATTAGTTATCTATTGCTGTGTGACAAATTATTCTAAAATGTAGTGGCTAAAAACAATTGTTTATTATCTCCCCCAGTTTCTGAGGGTGAGGAATCCAGCAGTCACTCCACTAGGTGGTTCTGGCTCAAGGTCTCTCACAAGTTGTAGTAAGAAGTCGGCCAGGGCCACCTCATCTGAATACTGCCCTGCCCTGAAGGACCTTGTCCCAAGATCATTCATGTGACTGTGGCCACAAGGCTTGAGTTTCTCTCTGGATGTTGGCTGGAGGTTTCAGTTCCTCATGACCTAGAGGCTCTACCACAGGGCAGCTCATACATGGCTTTAGAGGGTTTCCTCTAAAGCAAATGATGAGAAAGACACATGTACACACACGTACACACACACAGAAATAGAACAGGGAGATACACACACACACACACGAGTGTACGAAAGTATACAAAGTGTTTTATAACCTGGCCTCAGAAATGACATACCGTCACTGCTGCCATATCCTGCTGGCCATGCAGACCAACCCTGATACAATATGGGAGAGTTCACACAAGGGCATAAATACGAGGAGTGAGAGATCACTGAAAACCATCTTGGAGGATGGCTACCATCAGCAGCGACCAATAAAATTAATGTAAATAATGGAAGTAATATTGCCAAGAATGTTAATAGTCACACATTTTTGGAGAGAAGTGATCTGAAGATGTCCCTGCTCTTCAGCATTCAATGGCTAAGTATTTGCCAAATCACAGGCCACATTCAGAACTTGGTCTTTAAAGTTCTGATCCTGAGTAATCTTTAATGACTTGTCTTGCACTTCTCCCATAGAAACCAGACAAGTCAGGCTGTCCCTTCCTTCCAGACCCCCAGCTTTGATATTTAGTCCTGATAATTCTTTCTGGAGGGCTCACCACTTTGCCTTTAGCTATACCTGTCCGATTCTAACACATTTCAAATGTGGTTTCCTTTATAGACACTTTTATGATCAGTCTTCAAACCACCAAAGTGACTTTCTCACCCTACTCCTTGGAACACTTGGCATCTTTTTTTCTGACATTTGTTCTTTGTTTCACGTGATGATTATTTGTAGACTTGTCATATTCCCCTAATTGTACATTCCAGAAACAGCAGGATTTTGTCGTACTATCCTGTTCATACAGCACTCAGGGCTGTGTTTGGTACTTAAAGTTGCCATTATCTGAGTATCTTTTTCCTGATCTTTATATAATTTTGGACTTTAACCTACACCTTCTGGCTTCAGATTGATTTGGGTTTAGTTTTCCATTACAAAACAGAAATAATCCACATATAGACTCCAGTTCGCCGTTTAAATGAGTCAGTCACCTACATGTGATACTCTGCTGAAAACACAAATGTGCAATTGCTTCCTTCTGCTAACCAGCTTTCTGCCTAGAATCACATGGCAATTCCTTGTCCGTGACTGTCAATGCCCTTGGATCTTCTAGACTTAGGTGCACATTCAGGTCCTGTGTTAGATTATACCCTGATTGCATGATCCTCTTTTAGAAATATTCTTCTGACTTCATCTTTGGAACACTCTCTAATAGTACCAGAACCCTGGCTTCCCCAGCTAGAGTCGTGGGAAGGGATTCTGGCTGCAGGCTTCTGGGACTGCCACTGACTGAGCCACCCATGCCTAGTAATTTTACAAATAATACTATATAGTTATATCATGCTCCAAAGTTTATAAAGTTCATCCATAGGCATCACCTCATCTAATTCACAAATAATTATTTTATTTGGCATGTTCCTATCCTCATTTTTATATCTTTAAAAAAATGATCATCATAAAATCTATGTGACATGTCAAAGATTACAGAACTGCCCGTAGTAAAATCAGAGGTTACTTCCAGGTTTTCTGACCCTAAGTCCGCTTTCTATAACTGTAGCTCTATAGTTACTTGACCTTAAGATCCTCACATCCGTGGGACAAGTTTGCTTATTGCCTTCCTATATACTAGACCTCAGCCTGTCAGACTAACTGGTCTAGAGCCACATTTTAATGGTCCTATGCTGACACTTGTCATTGGTAGATAAGGAATCAAGACAAACCTAAGTCAGCACACAATGAGCCAATGTCTCACTGAAGTCAGAAGAGGACAGGAGTGGGCAGGTATATCTCATGGCTTAAGCAAGTTGTTGGGTAATTCAGTTGGCTGGCAAGATGAGGAACCTGGCTAAAATATTGAAGCAAATGTTTCCACAGCCTTGTAACCTAAAAGTTAAGTAAGGCTTTTAATATTGAGTACTTGACATTTTCCTCAAAGGCTTAGGTTTTCTGCTAAGTCTCAACCTCTAAAACTCATCCTTTTTTTTTTTTTTTAATTCTTCCCCATAACCTAATCAGCTGCTTGGAACAAGTACGTTTTTCCTGTTTGTAGTTCTTGTTGTATTTGCCCAATCCCAGGATGCACTAGGAAGTGTTCCATGGGTCCTTGTATCAGACACTGGGAGCCATATCTTCTTATTAGAATTAGTACCCACCAGTTTCAAATTGGGGACCCTGAATTCATACTGGGGATAGATATATTGTCTGTGTTGCATCAGGCAAACCTTGGTTCAAATTCTAGTTTTCACACTTTGCAGTTATGGTCTATCCTGACTAGGAAGTGAGGGTAATAATATGCACCTCTTTTTGAACCCATTAGATGAAAAAACAAATAAAGTAATTAGGCTAGTACTTGGTATATGTAAGGTACCTGGTAAGGACCTTATATAATTGTTTCTACACTATTTTTTTTCATTCTTTTGTAATATCCTGAGTGTTCTTAAAAACAAGTTTATATTCCCTATAGGATAAGCATCAGAAGGTTCCAGAACTACAACTGGTCAGAAGGTTTCTCTGACCTGGAGGCAACCTCTGTTCCCTTCAGGAATTAGAAGTTACCTGTTTCTAGAACTTGAAAACTACAATGTAAAAAAAAAAAAAAAAAAAAAAAAAAGTCTATCCTGAGGCCCTGGTGGGGCTGAGTCAGAGGCAACATCCCTTCCCCATCCCATGTCCTGTAAATGAATGTCTTGTTCTGTGTATGTGTCCAGGACCCTGAAGTGAAGATCTGGGATAGATAATCTGATGAGCATTTGATCCAATGGGGAAGTGGTCCATAGGCTTTCCATGGGTCATTATCCTTTGGAGCTGTGTAAGCTTTGTGCTGGGAGACCCAGGTAACAGTGGTTCTTCCTCCCCATGCAGAGGATGCATGTACAAATGCACAAATCTCCTTCCATACTCTAGATGGTGCAGGTCCCAGCAGAGCATTGTTCTCATTAGTTGCTCTCCTACACCTGGTTTTCAGTACAAATGCAAAGCACAAACTCTATCCCAAGGGCTGATCCTAAGAAACTAACAATGCAGAAACAGGCACAACACTGAAGATACATGAAGAAGAAATACAAATGTTTGTGCCATAATTTTTTCTAATACTATCTGATTTTTATGCTAAGGCATGAGCAGAGAAAAGACAGAAGAGTTAACGATGGGCCAGAATGGAGGATTCCATAGGGGGACCAGACCTAGACCATTGCCCTCTACCTGGAAGAGTAATGGATGTATCCGGGATAGGCAGGATTCGAATCTAGGTGGACTAGGCGTGCAGGGAGAGCTGAGCTGTGTCCCAGGAGTTGGGCTCTTTTGAGATTTTTATAGTTCATAAAGCTTGAGTCTGTCTATGTGATCACAGCCAGGTGAATTCTGACCCTGAATGAACCATTCTTTCATTCTTTAGTGGTTATTTTCAAACTCATAAAAGACTCCCCAAATACAATTCAAAGAAGTAAGTTTTTTTCTCTATATATGAGTTTGGGCTAATTTTAGAAATGAAATAATTTTGATTTGAATAAGATAGACTTTTAGTTCTCTTTCACATGGGATGGTTCTGGAGGTGAGAAGTCAAGACTCAGTAAAGAGGCTCCATGGTTGTCACGGCTTGGGGCTTCTTCTACTTCTCAGCTCTTTCCTTACATAGATGTGACCCTCATGCTGATGGCCCAAGATGTTTATAGAGTTTCAAAAGTTACATCTATGTTCTAGAGAATAGGATGAAGAGAAGGATGACAAAGGGTGTAGCCTTTCATTTTAATGAGAATTGTTGGAAGTTTCATGTACTTCTTACATTTCTGTCTTAGCCACGTTTATCCCAGAATGAGACCCTGAGACAGGGATTCACGTGCTTATAAGTAGTTTATGTGGGAGGTATAGGGAACACTGGTGGAGAAATAAGGAATTGTGTAATAAACAGAATGCAGCCAAAAAAAAAAAAATGCTTTACTATTCTGCCAGCAATCAAAGCAGCCAATTGGAACATAATTGGCAAATAAATTCTGGGCAGTGGAACAAAATATACAGCTTTAAATTCTCCCACCCAAAGGGTGAGAAAGCTGAGTGTGTGTACACCAGTTCTGGGGAGTCGTTAATTGAGGGTTGCTCTTGACTGTGTTAACTAGGATCTCTAGTTAACTCTGTGTTAAGTAGGACCTCTGGTTAACTCTGTGTAAACTAGAATCTCTAGTTTGTCACATACAGGCAGTGGCCTTCACCTGTGTTGGGAAAAGATGTTGCCAGCACAGAAGTGTGGATCTTTGGCTGTTGAAGCACATTGAAGAGTTGAATTGAATATAGGAGGGGCACTGACCGCTTTGGCTAAAATATGGCTTCACCTTGCTGTGACCGCTTTGGCTAAAATATGGCTGCACCTTGCTGTAAGTGGTTAGAAAATGTGGTCTTTCATCTTGGTTCATTGCTTCCACCTCAGATATGGAGTCTTGTTTTTAAGGTGAACAGAAAAAATAGATTTGCATTAGGCGACTTGGAATCTCTATTAAGTGCACTTAACAAACTGTGCCTCGATTGTACTCCCTAAAGACTATTAGTGAATGAATTAGATTTGCATTTCAAAGTGGTTTGCATTTATCAAGACTCACTTCTTACATATGAAAGTGAAATCATTCTGCCTTTCCTACAGGAATACTTCTGATTAAGAAAGAGAATATTCCTTCAATAAATATTAATCTCTTAATTTGAAGTTTAACATTTAAATATTTGAGTTGTTAGTATTCTATTTATAGCCATAGCATATATTAGGGCTAGAGAAACAATTGTCATAATTACGATTTCTGACTATTTGAGATGTCAGATAAATCAGGATTCAGGAACTATGTTCACAGGTATTTGGAAAGAATTCAGGGGATAGACCATTATGGAAAGAGCATCAATGGTGAAACCCCACCTCTACTAATAATACAAAATAATTAGCTGGGCATGGTAGCTCATGCCTGTAATCCCAGCTACTTGGGAGGCTGAGGCAGGAGAATCACTTGAATCCAGGAGGTGGAGGTTGCAGTGAGCTGAGATTGCACCATTGCACTCCTGCCTGGGAGACAAGAGCGAAACTCCATCTCAAAAAAATAAGCAAGAATGGTCCATTCTGACTGACTGGTCAACCATCTCAGAGAGTAATGTCAGATATCCAATGGAATCAGGTGCAAATTGACTCAAGTAGATGTCAGCCATATTCCATAGTGAAGAAATAAGAACAAGCTAAGAGTAGTATGGGTAATGAGGCATAAAAGTGATACAAGTTAGCCAGAATAAAGATGATGGATCCTTCCAGACAGGGTACAGTAGCTCAACAAACCATGTCTCAGGCAGTACAGTTACAAATTCTATTAACATAGGCCAGAATTGATACCTAATAGCTTTTATTTGGAAATACAGGGCAGGTTATAATGATGGGATAATCACAGATCAGGAACGATCATGAACTGGTGAACTTTCTCATACACTTTTTAAAATTTTATCATCAATGTCTTACACAGGGCTTCGTACAGAAATCAGTCCATATGTGTTGAAAAATGAATGAAGGAGTGGTGAAACTTCCAGCTCCCTCGTGTGCCTCATAGACTAATTAACACTGTTGTGGGAAGTGGCCAGAGAAAAGTAGAAAAAAAATCCATGTTTTTACCTGGGATTTTTCTTCTTATAGCTGCTGCTTCTGAAAAAAAATCCAACCAAAAACACCCTGTAAATGTGAAGGTTTACCCTTGTGATAGTCATTACTGTAATTCACCAAAAATTCCCAGGTCTCTACCTGCCAAGCACAGGGGAAGAAAGCTCTTGCTGGAGTTACTGGATTCATATGGGATATGTGATTACTTCTAGCCAATAAGCTGTGTGCTTAAGGAAAGTGTGACCCTTTGGGACTGGAGCATCTCTTTGCCAGAGTACAACACTCTAGGGCTTTCTTTTCCCTCTGCCCCACTGACCCACAGGGTTCCAGAGAGTGGCTGTGTTGTCACCCTTGACCTTGCATTAGGGTGATGCTCAGCAGAGCCCCAAGTCAACACTGTTGGGTTATGGAGCATGACAGGAAATAAATGTTGTTTTAAGCCATAACATTTTGGAGTTGTTTGCTACCACAGGAGAATCGAACCTATCCTGACGGATACCAACCTGGGGATAGTTTATCAAAATTGTCAACACATGCTTTCCGTTGTGCCCTGAAAATTCTATTTCTTTCTCCCACAGCTCTTTGTTTCTTTTACTTCTCTTTTAGAGAGAAATGTGTTTATTTATTTAAGGAAGCTCTTCATTTGAATATTAAAACTTTTCTTTTCTGGCAATGCCACAGGAAGAAAATCTTCCCCGGGAGTCTGATCCTCTTTCTTTACAATTCCTGAGTTCAGAGCAAAGGAATCAAGTTTCTGGCAGAGATCAAAGCACCTGTGTCCATGTTTTTTGCTACTGCTCTTCATGACCACTGACTGCTGGATTGATTAAAGACAGGCGGGAACTTTATCTGAACACTAGAACCTATTCCTACCCATGTGTGCAGAGCATACAAACTCAGTCCCTAGGAATCCACAAAATTATCTGTTATGGTATATGCTATAGGTGACATGAGGAGCAACTTCCTGCCTTCCTTCCCTTCCTCCCTCTTTCCTTCCCTTCCTTCCTTCCTTCCTTCCTTCCTTCCTTCCTTCCTTCCTTCCTTCCTTCCTTCCTTCCTTCCTTCCTTCCTTCCTTCCTTCCTTCTTTCCTTCCCTCCCTCCCTCCCTCCCTCCAAAGAGTTTATATAACATAGTAAGACTGGCAATCACAAATATAACAAAAAGCCATTATTAGGAAAATGGTAAAGTACTGACTAAATTAGGATTGGGATTCAGAAAATGAGCAATGAATCTTTTCTTAGCCAAGGCTTTAGAGAAGAAAAGCATCTGGGTATGATGCCTCATGACTGCAATCCCAGCAATTGGGGAGGCTGAGGCAGGCAGATCTTTTGAGCTCAGGAGTTCATGATCAGCCTGGGCAATGTGATGAAACCCCTTCTCTACAAAAAATACAAAAAAACTAGCTGAATGTGGCACATGCCTGTAGTCCCAGATACTCAGGAGGCTGAGGTGGGAGGATCGCTTGAGCCCCGGGGAGGTTGAGGCTGCAGTGAGCCATGATGGCACCACTGCACTCCTGCCTGGGTTACAAAATGAGATCCTGTCTCAAAATTAAAGAGAGAGAGAGAGAGAGAGAGAGGGGGAAAGAGAGAGAGAGAGAAGAAATAGCTTTTATTATAAATAACACTGGCTAAAGTTAAGATGGTAACACAAATGTAACCATGTGGAATAAGACAGATGGATACTGCCCAAGCCACTTCAAATTCTGATTTGCACCATAAGATCCTGATACCCTGATATGCCAGTTGTTGTAAAGGGCTGTGAGTGATGGAAGGACAGAGATTCCTGCCTTTCCAGCAGAACCTTCCAAAATTGCTTCATGAGCCCTTGGCACGGCTCCCAGCTCCACTCGGAACTCTGTAAGAGGCAGCTTTTCCTGGTGGAAACCTCATCTGTTGCTTTAGTTTAATTCTGTTTCAATGCCAGTGACCGTACACTTATCAGAGAAGAAAAGGAAAGCACGGAGAAGGAGCTGGCTGTCCCCAAACGCTTGTGCACTCTTCACTCTGCAGCTGGCTCTTCCCTGCTTCCATTCTTCTATCCCCTTTTATACTGTGATTCTTTATGTCAAATCTTCATTAACACCCTGAACGCAGTACTACTGGGGAGAGTTTTGTTCTCTCAGTCTTTTTATGCTCAGAGTATTGTTGGGCTCACATTCATTTTATTTTCGTCTGTTGATATTTTCCTAACTTCAGTTTTTGAGAGTTGTATTATTATTATTTTTAACTCTAATGTGGTTCCTGGGACAAAATGAAATGGCTTTGCCAGAAAAACTGATGGGTTTGAGGAGGAGGTTGCCATGGAAACCAGTGAGTTTTTGATGATGGAAGATGATGGCACATCTTCTGGGAAAAACTTGAGACTGGGAGGACACTTGATCCTTTTTATGGCACAGATAGCACAGGGCCTAGAATTGAGTTTCCAAACAAAGGACAATGGGGCAGCCTCTTATGTTTATTTTTTACAACACCCACACACTCACTTTTCTTTCAAATAAACAGTGACTCTACCGTCTTTATGACACAGGAGTTCAGTGCTTGGAAACAAAGCAGTAGTAGAATGAAAGTATTTCAGGATATGTTTCCTTGGGGGATGACTTGATTCCAATTAAAAGGTAATGGTAAATTCTCCTTGTAAATAAAGAGAATTTAAATGATAAAAGTCTGGTTGTCCTGTTCCTCATTCTCTGTCTTGTTTCTCATTTTCTATGCCTCTTTTGTATCAGCCACAGTTAGGGTACATTTGACTTCTTGTTTATTTCAGGTAGAAACAGGGAAGAAAATAATGAATGATTAAAACATGATGGAATTAATGAATCACAAGACATTCTCATGAAAGCAGTGTGGGACCTTCATACTTTCTTTTGGCCACTCTAAAAGAGAAGTAGGAAAAGGAGGAAACAAACAAGAGGCTACTCTTGTGCAAAAGTTCTTGGAGTTTCAGAAGATTTGCAAATTGTATATGGTAGCTACCACTGAAAGATGTTAGAGAATAACACCAAATTGCCATTAGATCTTGGACAAAGCATCCCATTTGCTGGGCTTCAAGTGCCTCCATGAATGGTTTGGACTGAAGTCACGGGAATTTTCCAAATGATAAAGGTTATGAGATTATAAAATAAAGCTCAGTGTTGCAATTTATGCTTTACACTAGTGTGTATCTTTCTCATTAACCTAAATTCTTGGGTTATTGTTTTCCCTCTATCATTGCCCCTGGCCAGGGAACGGTACCTGGTGCATTCCCCAAAATACAAGCTTCCTTTTGACTCTGCAAAGGCAATCATGCATAAAAACAACCAAGGAGAAATACTAATTATTTGAGGGCTAAAAACAAACCAGAGTGAGACCCTGTTTAAAAGATTTGCAAAGAGATTTATACCAGCCAGGTCATTGCAAAATGAGAAATTGACTCACAGTATTGAAGTAAACATCCCCAAAAGGGTTTGGTTTCACATTGCCTGCCTTTTGAGAAACTCAGATATGCTGATTAAATATTTTGCTGTTGCTGACTTTCACGAAGCCTGTTGCTACAATAAACTTGCCGAGTTGCCTGTGACTGCACAGGGCCTTGCTTAGAGTGGTGTTATCTCCTCATACCTACAACAGTCCAGCTACTCTAGTTGTCAAAAAGATTGACATATGTTTGGCATGGGCTGCCACCCAGCTGTGTAGAGTTTTTCGTTGCCATTATTCCTATGCAGAGTCAGTTCTGCTATAACATTTATTTGGAAAATAGGAATTAGTTCCAATATAATTGACATATCAATAAGTTGAGCCTAATTCAAATTTTGCATTTGCTTCTGCATGATTTTGTTCACATCTAAACTATGTGAACACTGAAAACTGTACTGAGTCACAAATACACGTACACCTTAAATGTCTACCAGTGACCACAGTTCATCACATGTTACAAGCCACACTCATCCACACCTGGTGTTGCCTGACGTCAGATAATCGTCCTTCCACCACTTCACAGTAACTCATGAGCTGGAATCCTTTTGACACCTTCTTCCACGAGCAAACTTCAGGACTTTTTCAAGGTAAAATGCTATATTTACTACAGTACTTACGTCTTTCTTAACCATCTCACATATGTAAAACTGTGCTACCATTTTTATTAGATTTCTTTTGATTTCTTTGCTTACATGTCAGTGTCAAGTTTTTGAGTGTTTTGCTCTTGGTCCCTGAAGCTTTTGTTGCACAATTTTGCATGCTGGAGCGTATCAGTTTTCTGTTACTGCTGAACTTCAAAAGTGGCTGCTTAAAACAATACAAATTGGCTAGGTATAGTGACTCACACCTGTAATCCCAGCAATTTAGGAGGTGAAGGTGAGAGGATCACTGGATACCAGGAGTTCCAGACCAACTTGGGCAACCTGGTGAAACCTCATTTCTGAAAAGTAATAAAAATAAATTAGCCTCACATGGTGCCATGCACCTGTAGTCCCAGCTGCTCAAGAGGCTGAAACAGAAGGATTACTTGAGCTCAGGAGGTCAAGTTTGCAGTGAGCCGTGATTGGGCCACTTCACTACAGCCTAGGCACAGAGTGAGATACTGTCTTTAAATACATACATTCTCTCACAGTTTGCTGTGAGTCAAACGTCCATTCACAGTGTGACTTGACTGGATTCAACTGGGTTCTCTGTTTAAGTTCTCACAAAGCCAAAATCAAGCTGTTGGTCAAGCAGGGCTCTTATCTAGAGGGTATTGGAGGAGAATCCACTTCCAGGCTCATTCAGGTTGTGGGATAATTGCAGGCTGTCCTCCATATTCCCTTGGTTGTTTTCTTAGTGGCTCCATCCATATGCCTTGGCTCATAGGCCAGCTCCATTTTCAAAGCCAGCAACAACATGCAAAGTTCTTATTTTGCTTTGAATTCTCTCTATTCTCTCCTTGCTCTATCTCCCTGATTTCCTCTTCTGACCTCAGCTGGAAGAAAAATCTGCTTTAGGGGCTATGTAAGACTTTCAGCCCGTCCGCAAAATCCAAGATAAATCCCTCCTTAATTGTGTCTACATAGTCTTTTTTGCCATGTAACATGACATATTCATACCAGGGGTGAAGGTCATGGGGGCCAGATTTATGCCTATTATATACAGTGATTTGTAGGAACACATCTGTCACATGAAAGCAGAACAGACAATGCTGATGAATTGTCTTTGTGTTCTCATAACTTTCCTGCTCCTCTTCCTGCTTTTAAAATGTTGAGATCCTTCCACATTTGTTCTTTGCTGTCTTTTCTTTGCATTCTTTGGAATTAGTACTTACCTTTTCTTTGAGTGACGGACTTTGGAGAATATAATAAAAGGTGTGCTCCATCTCCTCAGATAAGTGCAAATACACATTACATGTCACGGATCCCCCTGCAGCCTATCCAGGGAACTCCTGAAATATGTCTCCCTCTGTCAGCTTATGTTGAAGGATGGCTTTGATGTAACAAGTTCTTGCTATGTGCCAGATAAGGTGCAACACAGTTTGTGTTAACTACCTTATTGCATCCTCATAGCAAAACCATGAGGACGGTTTTGTGATTCACATTTAGCCTGAGGCTTTAAAGCAGCTTGGTATTCTATAAAATGGACTCGAAACTCAAATTCAGGTTTGTCTGGCTCCAAAGAAAAACACCTGGCTTGAAATACTACCTCACTACAGATCATGCAAAACTGTCTGTCTTTTGCCCTGATCTCTGTGCTGATGTCCAACCCAACTAGCACCCCGCTCTCTGTGCAGCTCCAAATTCTCTCTCCATTTCTTCTACTGCATTCCCCAGCTTTATCACTCTCATCCTTATTGTACCCTCATCAATCAGGTAAACACAAAAACTTGGCTTGTTTCTTCTCTTTTGCTACAATATCTTATCAATCACAAAACCCCTGCTAATAACCATCCTCTACTCCCATGGAAAACTTCTATTTACTGTTTTTGTTGTTGTTGTTGTTGTTGTTTTTTAGATAGGATCTCGCTCTGTCACCCAGGCTGGAGTACAGTGGCACAATCTCAGCTCACTGCAATCTCTGCCTTCCAGGCTCAAGCGATTCTCCTGCCTCAGCCTCCTGAGTAGCTGGGATTATAGGCTCTCGCCACTGCGCCCAGCTAATTTTTGTATTTTTAGTAGAGATGGGGTTTTACCATGTTGGCCAGGCTGGTCTTGAGCTCCTGCCCTTAAGTGATCCACCTACCTTGGCCTCCCAAAGTGCTGGAATTACAGGTAACTTCTATTTACTTTAAAAAGTAAAACAGAAAACATGTCTCCTCCAGAAGTTTATCTGACTCTATCATGGAGAAACATTAAATAATCTCAGATTTTAAAAATATTCCTAATAAATTATTATTAAAATGCTTCTACTCTGGCACTTACTTCATTGTATCACAATTAATTATTTCTATCTGTCACAAACTAAATATGAAGTGGATATTCCCTTGAGTAAAAAGCCAAGTTCTTAGTTTTCATTTTACCATTCTTTCTTAGCACATTGTCTGGAATACAGTGTGTGCTTAGCAAATATTTGTTAAGGGTAACTGATTTTAACTCAATTCAGGTAAAAACAGCAAAGGTATGAGGTTTGACTAAGAACAGTCTGACTTTTGGCTGGAAGCGGTGGCTCACACCTGTAATCCCAGCACTCTAGGAGGCCAAGGTGGGTGGATCACCTGAAGTCAGGAGGTCAAGAGCAGCCTGGCCAACATGGTGAAACCTCATCTCTACTGAAAATACAAAAATTAGCTGGGTGTGGTGGTGTGTGCCTGTAATCCCAGCTGCTCAGGAGGCTGACACAGGAGAATCGTTTGAACCCAGGAGGCAGGGATTGTTGTGAGCGGAGACAGTACCACCGCACTCCAGCCTGGGCAACAGAGTAAGACTCCATCTTCAAAATTAAAAAAAAAAAAAAAAAAAGGAATAGTCTGACTTTTGTGAGTAAATGGATCTTAAGGTATCATCCCAATTAAAAGAATTAGATTAAAAGGTAAAATGATTGACATGTTTAACTCACTTTAGGGAGTACTTTTATTCCAAATAATGAGTTTTTTAACTAAATAGCATAATACTCAGGACTATCCTAGGAGGGATGGCTTTTATGTAGACTCCTCTAGTGTTCTGTGTCCAGCCCAAAGAGCTGGCCCCATTTTTCTCTACTGGTATTCCGCAGCAACTCATTTTTAGGACTATGACTAAATGAAATCAGTTGCCCAAGCAACAAACTACTGGAAACCCGACATTATCAGCTTTGTAAATGATTCTAATCTTACAAATGTCAGTCAATGTTGCATCACAGCTGGGTTTGAGAGAGGCTCTGATATCTTTTAGTCTCATCTCATGAAACTGATTGAAGATGGAAGTTTGAATCAGACCCCTACAAAGACTGCCTTCACATTCTTTAAAAGTAGAAAATATTTCAATATTTAGCATAGTCTTACTGTAGACTATAGGATGTTATGAACAGGCTGAGAAAGTGAGTCACGCCTACTGTCCTCCAAGTACTAATGAGTATGAGTAATATGATTCCAGAAAGTAACATTTTCTGAGTGCCATTCTAAGCCCAACCTAGTAAAGGACACATGCATCTACTTTACCATACCTAAACCTCAGAACAATACAAATAAGAGCATATCTGTAATCCCCCATGTTTCAGATGAGGAAATTAAGCTGATAGTGATTAAGTAACTTGCCTAAGCTCCCATCACTAGAAAATTTGAACTTAGGTTTGTTTGATGCTAAAGTTTGCTCTAACTTGGTTTATGCTCAAGTCAGAACAAGGCAATAATTAGAATGTTTAAGCCAGGGAACTGTAATGGTAAGTCCAGGGCCCATCTGCTCCATGTCTCCTGCAGTTTCTCTGGAAGCAGCTTTGCACCTGAGTGTTGAAGGATCCATCTGAGACTCCAGAAGTCATATCTTCTAATCTTCCCCAGTGAACTGAGTGAGGCTTTGGCAGATGGTGATTTCTATGCCTCTGCTACAGGTGATTGCACTGACAAGGTTCCTTTACAGAACCATGCCAAGCCAATGTCAGGCCCTGCCATATGCAGACCTCCAGCCTTTCAGCTCTGTGCTCATCAACTTATCCAAAGAGCCATTTGGAGAACAGGCCAGTGGAAAGACTTGGAGCCCTGACTAAATGCACTCCAGTTACAGGTCTGTCTTCCACCTGTCAGTTTGCATTCAGACAAGGATGATAATCTGATTAGGTGAATTGGGAATTATCAAGATTCACTCCCTCTCCATATTTCCACATAACAGACAGATCTAGAGATTGCTGGTAAACAGTGAAGCACATGTCGAATGGCCGATTAAATTCCCCAGGCTTCGTTTGACTTCTCAAATTGAAAATCTAATCCTCAATTTCTCCTCACTGGTTAAATCAGCATAAATCTCTCTTGGCATGTGACCTACTCTGACCTAGGAAAAAGCTCCTTCAAATCCCCTATTATTAGCCTTGATCTTATATGATCCAAGGTCTTTCATTAATTTTCAGGGTGGCAGATGTAAGTCACTCAGTCCCTAAGAACACAATTCAGGGTCTGGAAGGACAATAATGGAATATCAGGGATATTTAGACCAGGAAGCCTAATCTTTTGAAGTTGACAAAGAAGGAAATTCTCTTGCTTTCCCAAAAAATGACTCTTAGGGCTGCTGTCAAAGAAACAGCATTAAGCAGTCTTTGATTTAAGGTAGGAAGACATTTCCTCCATTATGACCTCACAAAAGTCAAAAATTATTGCATCAACGTTTAAGCAGTCATGAGGTCATCAGGACATTACAGACATTGACCATGCCTCATGTTCACAGTGTCATTTCTCTGGATTTTTCCTGAGTTCTCCCAGTTAGAGAGCAAAAGCTCTTTCTGAATTCTGATCAATATGAGTCAACATGACTCAAAAACTAAAATAGTTTCCCAGAGCCCCCAAGTTATATACTATGTCAGCAAAGGTAAATTTTAAGTGAAGTTAATGAAGGATAAATTTCAGCATCCTCACCTGCATGAGTTACTTCTGAAACCCTAGGAGGGGGCCTGTGATGCTTTAACTTGATTATATATTTTCACAAAATTTGTAAAATTAAACAATCTAACCGCAATCAATCAAAACAATCATAGTGTTCTACTCTGATGCTACCCTCCATAATACTTTCTCTCTTGTTGCATAGTACTGGAGTGGCTGCAGGCATGTTGGGACTCAGCTAAGTTTAGGTTGAGTTTAATGAGATATATTTATGTGATTTGTGGTTATGTCTATAGCCAGGTGACTGTTAGCCAGCTTCTAGTAGGAATGGCTTCTGGGAACCCCTCTCCTGTTTACTATGTTGACTCATGCAATATTGTGGCAGAAAGTTGTGGGACCAGGGATTATATTAAAATATAATCCCAAAGTGTTCAACACCAAAATATATGGTAAAGAAAGAGAAACACGGTTGATATTTAGAGAACCAGAAGCTAGTCTGTGGAAAATTCTTCCAATCATCATGTATGTAAAGCAATGGTTGAAATGAGGTTCTTTTCCATACTTAGTCAAAACAAAAGTTCCCTCTTGTCAAGAACATAATTAATAATATAGCACATACATTTATAAACTCATCAGAAATAAGTTTTGTGATTGCTTGATAATCCAATTGATAAAAATAAGTTAATCATTTGAACACATTGGAAAATAAACATAATTTTCTTGTTAATATGACATGAAATACTGACGTGGACAAAATAATATAAAACTTATACCATTATAATTAGAATATCAATAATAATTAGGACAAAATGGATAGTGATTTGCAGCAATTGAAAAAAATATTTCAGATGATTTATTATATAAGAAAACTTGAAATTCCCTAAAATCTTATAGTTTGTATGTGACAGAATCCTGACTGTCTTCTCAAGTTTGACAATAATCTACATTTTAACAATAATGTCTTTTTACAAACAATAATGATTTGTAAGTCTCAAAAAAAAAATCTAGACTATAAAAAATTTAAAACAAAAACAAATTATGATCAACTACCAGATGATATGTCAATTCTATTCCATCTTTAGAATAAAATGATACCAAAACAGTGTCTCATGACAAGTCAAATGAATAGGCAACAAAAAAGCATTATATAAAATATTAAAAGTATTTTTTTATATTTAGATTTTGTAAGGTCTGTGACATTTGTCAGTCCTTTACAATTTATACTTGTTATTTATTTTCAATTTCTTAACAAATAATTACTTTCTATCTCTTTCTTTTTATGATTTTGTACTCATTTCTTAAAAAGCACATCCCAAATTGTATGAGCCTCAGGCTACAGGAAACCTGGATCCACCAGTTGAAAGTTGATAAAAACCCAACTCAACATAGACAAAATTAAAAAAGTATGAAAAATCAAACATGGCTAGATCCAGCATCTCAAATGATGCTATTATTAATATATCACAGTCTTATACTTTTAATTGCTTTCTTTTCTTCCCCCCTTCTAGGTTAGTTCCATGCTCAATCCAGCAGTGACAGATTCTCCTCATCCTCACAGTGCTCCCAACACTTTTGACCAAAGTCCTGTGTGTACCAGCTAATAAGTCTATCCATGAACAAATGCCAGGGAACTGAAAGACTTTAATTGGCCAGAGGTATCACAAGTGCTAACCCCTCACCTGCTATATGAACATACTGGAATAAGAAGGTGAGAAAATTAATTCCCTGAAGAAAACTAGGGAACTGTTATTAACAGAAGAATAAATAGAAGCTGGTTTAGCAAAACAGCAGAGCTCCATGACACATGCATATTTTCTTCTATATATTTTATTAAGACCTTCTTAAGTCTCCAGGTATCCATAAAAAGAAGCATATACCTGGCCAAAGAATGAAAATGAAGAAAGAAAAAGCATGATATTTGTCTTCAAAACTTGTGTCTATACTTTAACAGATTTTAAAATCATAATTTTAAGGTGTAGTTGTGCTTAAATATAAGTGCTAGATCTGGAAGGGAAACAATAGGACCCAAGATTCAACATGAATATTGTTTGACATGCACTAGGACTTCACTTACATTTGGGCACGACATGACCTACCATTATTGGACATCTGACAAGTGTCAATAGTCTGGTAGTCTCCTCTGGTGCTAATTTATGCATGCATTTCTAATCTTCACAGCCACCAAAAATGTATTTTTATGTATACTGTAAGGGTGAAAAATGTGACCCCCATCAGATTACCTAAATAGTTGAAGATCACCAAGATTGTATGTAGAAGAGCCAGTATTCAAACTTCCTAATGAATACTTTTTGTATATCATGCTACCTCTAAAGTATTTAACCATACTTCAAACCTAAAGCATTTTATTTATGCCTTTGTATGGTTGTATGTTATAGAAGAAATCTTGCTAGAACATACCAGATTATAATCCTCTTCCTTAAAACATACAGATTCTCCAATTTCAGCTCGAATACGCTGCAAATGTGGGATAGAGCCCATCTCCTAAATAACTAGTAGTCTTGCTAGATCAGTTTCATCAAAGCCCCTGGTGTTGGCAGCAGATGTCATATCAGGTTAATATGACAGAGAGCCTTTGTAGGCTTTGATGTGCTAGAAAGAAAGGCCAGCACATTCTGGAAGTTACCAGGCATGCTTAGTCTCTATGCTGTAGCCTTCAGTTTGGGCAGATATTTGTGCAAGCTTACTCTGCTTCCAAAGACTTTATTAGAAATGTCTTGAGTTTCTATGACACTCTACCTTCTGTGAAGCAAATTTAAATAAGTTAAAGTTGAGAGATAGAGAAGAAATTCAGCTTCTCTGTCCCCCAAAAAGTCTAGCAAGGAAGAAATCAGAGCAAGTGTAAGTAAGCCTGTATAAGTCATAGTAGGACTTCTAGGCCTTTCAGGCAGGCTTAGCCCTTTTCAGACCCCTATCTGGCGCCCATCACAGGAATGTGAAGCACTTATCCTGGGCTCTTCCAGTGAAAGGGGAACTAGCTCTGCAGCGTAAGGCAGTCCTGTTCCAAAATGGCAGGCTCAATCATTAGAGTTTACCCTCGACCACTCTAGAGGAAGGAGGCTTCACATAAGGGAGCTGATAGTGTCAAACTATCAAGGGGAAGATGTGAGAATCCCAAACTCTGCAAAAAAAAAAAAAAAGTGTGTGGCCAGGGGGGACCTCGAATAGCAGTGATGGTGGGTGGTACAGTTCCAAGAGCTTTGAAGGGCATATAACACATATCTTGCAAGAGTGTATTTTTCAATGAAGCTGACTTGAAATGGTCTCTGGCAAAGACTTACATGGTGTGACTCTGGGAAATGTGTGAGGCATAGCTTTTCCAAGACAGGAGTGTTTAGACTTTAAGAGGGGCAGCAAACCCTGTAGCTACCTTTCCCCACCTTTCCCCACTTCCATAGGCGAGTCCCACAGACACAGATAACTTAAAACTTAATGAAGATTTACAAGAGTTATTAAAAAATAAATGTGTTGTTATGAAGAATGTTAATAAAGTGACTTATCTGTGAATATCAGATTAAATAGAATACCTATAAATTTGAGAAAAAGGAGAAACCTCGCATGCTTGGTAAAAACAGATGACCTCATCTACTGGTGTATTGTAGTGACCACTGAGGGCAGAAACAGTCTGTGCTTGGATATTACACTTAGATCCCTTAATCCATTTTTATCGGCACTTACATCTGTTTTCCTCCAGAGAGGCTAATCAGAATGATTTGAGAGGTGTTTAAATAATTTCTCATGGACAATGATGAGAAATAGAGCCACTACAATCAAGGAAGATTTTATCATTTGTCTCTGTCTTGGGTTTCTTCACACATCAACACTTTTCTTTCTGGTCATGGATATATTAGGATGTGAGTCGAGAATGGCTGTGACCATCAAGCACACTTTTAAATTTTATTTAAAAGGTTCATATATTGCATTATAAAGATGACTTTAGTATTATATTATTATTATTATTATTATTATTATTATTACTACTACTATTTTGAGACGGAGTCTTGCTCTGTCGCCCAGGCTGGAGTACAGTGGCGTGATCTGGGCTCACTGCAACCTCTGCCTCCTGGATTCAAGTGCTTCTTCTGCCTCAGCTTCCCGAGTAGCTGGGATTACAGGTGTGCACCACAATGCCTGGCTAATTTTTGTAATTTAGTAGAGACGAGGTTTCCCCATATTGCCCAGGCTGGTCTCGAACTCCTGACCTCAGGAGTTTCCCCATGTTGGCCAGGCTGGTCTCGAACTCCTGACCTCAGCCTCCCAAAGTGCTGGGATCATAGGCGTGGGCCACCGTGCCCTGCCCCAAAGATGACTTTAAAGTTAAAAATATATATACAGAATAATCTGAGACCACAATAAAAGAAAATGATACTTAAAGACAAAGCCAGAGTACACGCCGAGAACAAACCCCAATGGAAACTACAGATTTTGTGTGAGAATGAAAAGTCAATGTGGTTTCATTAGTTGTAATGAATGTTCCACTGTGGTGGGAAATGTTGAACATGGGGGGATGGTGCTTGTGTAGGGGGCAGAGGGGCTATGGGAAAGCTCTGCACCTTCTGTTCCATGTTGCATCAACCTAAAACTACACAAACAAGTGAAGTCTATTTTTTTACAAAAGCTGTTAAACAACAACATGTATTCAACTAGTTTTTAAACTTATTTTCTTGAATCTGCATAGGCAATAAAGACCTACAATTCCTGAATATATTCCTGAGTATATCAATGATGAAATCATTACATGTTAAAATTTATGGAGTTCACTGAAAGCCATAGACAGGAATAAGTTCATGGCCTCAAAGATTTTCATTACTATCAAAAACATGACAAAAATTAAATGAATATCATATATTCAACTAAAGAAGTTAAAAAAATCAAAATATAATCAAAAGGTTAAGAAATTCATAAATATAATAGTAGAAATTGGTAATTTAGAAGAAAAAAATTAAATATTTTCTTTAAAAAAATGAAATGGAATCAAAAAACCACTGCACCAATGAGTTTGTATTTTTGATTCATCTCACAACTAGCTGATGGAAGCCTTACAGCAATTTTTTTTTTTTTAATATGTGAAGTATTTTGTGGACCCATACATATCTGAAAATAGCTTCTTGTAATTATACATGAAAATAAAATGTTAGCTGGGAACAGAATTCTTCAATAGCAACAATTTCTCTCTTAAAGTTTAATAGATATTTATTATCAGCTGACATTGCTATAAACAAAAGTCAAATGCTGGTTTTATTTTTTCTTTTTTAAAACAATATTTCACTGCTTTATCCTTGCAATATTTTTTTTTATTTTTTTATTTTTTTAATTTTTTTTAATTTATTTATTATTATTATACTCTAAGTTGTAGGGTACATGTGCATAACGTGCAGGTTTGTTACATATGTATACTTGTACCATGTTGGTGTGTTGCCCCATCAACTCGTCATTTACATCAGGTATAACTCCCAATGCAATCCCTCCCCCCTCCCCCCACCCCCATGATAGGCCCCGGTGTGTGATGTTCCCCTTCCTGAGTCCAAGTGATCTCATTGTTCAGTTCCCACCTATGAGTGAGAACATGCGATGTTTGGTTTTCTGTTCTTGTGATAGTTTGCTAAGAATGATGGTTTCCAGCTGCATCCATGTCCCTACAAAGGACACAAACTCATCCTTTTTTATGGCTGCATAGTATTCCATGGTGTATATGTGCCACATTTTCTTAATCCAGTCTGTCACTGATGGACATTTGGGCTGATTCCAAGTCTTTGCTATTGTGAATAGTGCTGCAATAAACATACGTGTGCATGTGTCTTGATAGCAGCATAATTTATAATCCTTTGGGTATATACCCAGTAATGGGATGGCTGGGTCATATGGTACATCTAGTTCTAGATCCTTGAGGAATCGCCATACTGTTTTCCATAATGGTTGAACTAGTTTACAATCCCACCAACAGTGTAAAAGTGTTCCTATTTCTCCACATCCTCTCCAGCACCTGTTGTTTCCTGACTTTTGAATGATTGCCATTCTAACTGGTGTGAGATGGTATCTCATTGTGGTTTTGATTTGCATTTCTCTGATGGCCAGTGATGATGAGCATTTTTTCATGTGTCTGTTGGCTGTATGAATGTCGTCTTTTGAGAAATGTCTGTTCATATCCTTTGCCCACTTTTGGATGGGGTTGTTTGTTTTTTTCTTGTAAATTTGTTTGAGTTCTTTGTAGGTTCTGGATATTAGCCCTTTGTCAGATGAGTAGATTGCAAACATTTTCTCCCATTCTGTAGGTTGCCTGTTCACTCTGATGGTAGTTTCTTTTGCTGTGCAGAAGCTCTTTAGTTTAATTAGATCCCATTTGTCAATTTTGGCTTTTGCTGCCGTTGCTTTCGGTGTTTTAGACATGAAGTCTTTGCCCATGCCTATGTCCTGAATGGT
>NC_037675.1:7993462-8091797 GCF_003255815.1 Theropithecus gelada
GCCAGTATTTTATTGAGGATTTTTGCATCGATGTTCATCAGGGATATTGGTCTAAAATTCTCTTTTTTTGTTGTGTCTCTGCCAGGCTTTGGTATCAGGATGATGTTGGCCTCATAAAATGAGTTAGGGAGGATTCCCTCTATTTCTATTGATTGGAATAGTTTCAGAAGGAATGGTACCAACTCCTCCTTGTACCTCTGGTAGAATTCAGCTGTGAATGCATCTGGTCCTGGACTTTTTTTGGTTGGTAGGCTATTAATTATTGCCTCAATTTCAGAGCCTACTATTGGTCTATTCAGGGATTCAACTTCTTCCTGGTTTAGTCTTGGAAGAGTGTAAGTGTCCAGGAAATTATCCATTTCTTCTAGGTTTTCCAGTTTATTTGCGTAGAGGTGTTTATAGTATTCTCTGATGGTAGTTTGTATTTCTGTGGGGTCAGTGGTGATATCCCCTTTGTCATTTTTAATTGCGTCGATTTGATTCTTCTCTCTTTTCTTCTTTATTAGTCTTGCTAGTGGTCTGTCAATTTTGTTGATCTTTTCAAAAAACCAACTCCTGGATTCATTGATTTTTTGGAGGGTTTTTTGTGTCTCTATCTCCTTCAGTTCTGCTCTGATCTTAGTTATTTCTTGCCTTCTGCTAGCTTTCGAATGTGTTTGCTCTTGCTTCTCTAGTTCTTTTAATTGCGATGTTAGTGTCAATTTTAGATCTTTCCTGCTTTCTCTTATGGGCATTTAGTGCTATAAATTTCCCTCTACACACTGCTTTAAATGTGTCCCAGAGATTCTGGTATGTTGTATCTTTGTTCTCATTGGTTTCAAAGAACATCTTTATTTCTGCCTTCATTTCGTTATGTACCCAGTAGTCATTCAGGAGCAGGTTGTTCAGTTTCCATGTAGTTGAGCGGTTTTGATTGAGTTTCTTAGTCCTGAGTACTAGTTTGATTAGACTGTGGTCTGAGAGACAGTTTGTTATAATTTCTGTTCTTGTACATTTGCTGAGGAGTGCTTTACTTCCAATTATATGGTCAATTTTGGAGTAAGTACGATGTGGTGCTGAGAAGAATGTATATTCTGTTGATTTGGGGTGGAGAGTTCTATAGATGTCTATTAGGTCTGCTTGCTGCAGACATGAGTTTAATTCCTGGATATCCTTGTTAACTTTCTGTTTCGTTGATCTGTCTAATGTTGACAGTGGAGTGTTGAAGTCTCCCATTATTATTGTATGGGAGTTTAAGTCTCTTTGTAAGTCTCTAAGGACTTGCTTTATGAATCTGGGTGCTCCTGTATTGGGTGCATATATATTTAGGATAGTTCGCTCTTCCTGTTGAATTGATCCCTTGACCATTATGTAATGGCCTTCTTTGTCTCTTTTGATCTTTGATGGTTTAAAGTCTGTTTTATCAGAGACTAGTATTGCAATCCCTGCTTTTTTTTGTTCTCCATTTGCTTGGTAAGTCTTCCTCCATCCCTTTATTTTGAGCCTATGTATGTCTCTGCGTGTGAGATGGGTCTCCTGAATACAGCAGACTGATGGGTCTTGACTCTTTATCCAGTTTGCCAGTCTGTGTCTTTTAATTGGAGCATTTAGTCCATTTACATTTAAGGTTAATATTGTTATGTGTGAACTTGATCCTGCCATTATGATATTAACTGGTTATTTTGCTCATTAGTTGATACAGTTTCTTCCTAGCCTCGATGGTCTTTACATTTTGGCATGTTTTTGCAATAGCTGGTTCCGGTTGTTCCTTTCCATGTTGAGTGCTTCCTTCAGGGTCTCTTGTAAGGCAGGCCTAGTGGTGACAAAATCTCTAAGCATTTGCTTATCTGTAAAGGATTTTATTTCTCCTTCACTTATGAAATGTAGTTTGGCTGGATATGAAATTCTGGGTTGAAAATTCTTTTCTTTAAGAATGTTGAATATTGGCCCCCACTCTCTTCTGGCTTGTAGAGTTTCTGCCGAGAGATCTGCTGTTAGTCTGAATGGCTTCCCTTTGTGGGTAACCCGACCTTTCTCTCTGGCTGCCCTTAAGATTTTTTCCTTCATTTCAACTTTGGTGAATTTGGCAATTATGTGGCTTGGAGTTGCTCTTCTCGAGGAGTATCTTTGTGGCATTCTCTGGATTTCCTGGATTTGAATGTTGGCCTGCCCTACTAGGTTGGGGAGGTTCTCCTGGATGATATCCTGAAGAGTGTTTTCCAACTTGGTTCCATTTTCCCCCTCACTTTCAGGCACCCCAATCAGACATAGATTTGGTCTTTTTACATAATCCCATACTTCTTGCAGGCTTTGTTCATTTCATTTTCTTCTTTTTTCTTTTGGTGTCTCTTCTCGCTTCATTTCGTTCATTTGATCCTCAATCGCTGATACTCTTTCTTGTAGTTGATCGAGTCGGTTACTGAAGCTTGTGCATTTGTCACGTATTTCTCGTGTCATGGTTTTCATCTCTTTCATTTCGTTTATGACCTTCTCTGCATTAATTACTCTAGCCATCAATTCTTCCATTTTTTTTTCAAGATTTTTAGTTTCTTTGCGCTGGGTACGTAATTCCTCCTTTAGCTCTGAGAAGTTTGATGGACTGAAGCCTTCTTCTCTCATCTCGTCAAAGTCATTCTCCATCCAGCTTTGATCCATTGCTGGCAATGAGCTGCGCTCCTTTGCCGGGGGAGATGCACTCTTATTTTTTGAATTTCCAGCTTTTCTGCCCTGCTTTTTCCCCATCTTTGTGGTTTTATCTGCCTCTGGTCTTTGATGATGATGATGTACTGATGGGGTTTTGGTGTAGGTGTCCTTCCTGTTTGATAGTTTTCCTTCTAACTGTCAGGACCCTCAGCTGTAGGTCTGTTGGAGATTGCTTGAGGTCCACTCCAGACCCTGTTTGCCTGGGTGTCAGCAGCAGAGGCTGCAGAAGATAGAATATTGCTGAACAGCGAGTGTACCTGTCTGATTCTTGCTTTGGAAGCTTCCTCTCAGGGGTGTACTCCACCCTGTGAGGTGTGGGGTGTCAGACTGCCCCTAGTGGGGGATGTCTCCCAGTTAGGCTACTCAGGGGTCAGGGACCCACTTGAGCAGGCAGTCTGTCCCTTCTCAGATCTCAACCTCCGTGTTGGGAGATCCACTGCTCTCTTCAAAGCTGTCAGACAGAGTCGTTTGAGTCTGCAGAGGCTTCTGCTGCTTTTTTGTTGTTGTTGTTGTTGTTGTGTAGTTGTGCCCTGTCCCCAGAGGTGGAGTCTACAGAGACAGGCAGGTTTCCTTGAGCTGCTGTGAGCTCCACCCAGTTGGAGCTTCCCAGCAGCTTTGTTTACCTACTTAAGCCTCAGCAATGGCGGGCGCCCCTCCCCCAGCCTCGCTGCTGCCTTGCAGGTAGATCACAGACTGCTGTGCTAGCAATGAGGGAGGCTCCGTGGGCGCGGGACCCTCCCGGCCAGGTGTGGGATATGATCTCCTGGTGTGCCTGTTTGCTTAAAGCGCAGTATTGGGGTGGGAGTTACCCGATTTTCCAGGTGTTGTGTGTCTCAGTTCCCCTGGCTAGGAAAAGGGATTCCCTTCCCCCTTGTGCTTCCCAGGTGAGGCGATGCCTCGCCCTGCTTCAGCTCTTGCTGGTGGGGCTGCAGCAGCTGACCAGCACCGATCGTCTGGCACTCCCCAGTGAGATGAACCCAGTATCTCAGTTGAAAATGCAGAAATCACAGGTCTTCTGTGTCGCTCGCGCTGGGAGTTGGAGACTGGAGCTGTTCCTATTCAGCCATCTTCCTTGCAATATTTTTTAACTGATGCTTTCAGTTTTCTTATTTTGTTTTTGAGTAATTTTAGATCATGAAGCAATAGTTCTTTTTTTGTTTAATAATATTTTCTTCTGCTAGCTTTTTGGTGATTACTTTTGTTCAGTTGTTCTAGATCCTTCTTGAGGATGTCACTTATTAATACATGAGTATTTATGTCCTGTCATTCTTAATATTTCTTTAAAAAAATAGTAAGTGACTAGTAGATGCTCAAGAAACAACAGTGAACAACATACAAAGGATTTCTATCTTTCGGCGCATACAATCTAAGATAAAAAATAAATGAATGAAATAAACATAAATATGTAAACTGTTTAGTCCTACAGTCATTTATTTTCTTTTGTCTTTTTAGTTTTTGTTATTTCCCCCCTCCATTCTTAAATCTCTAGTTTATCATCTACATTATTGCCTGAAGTTTCTACTGTGTTAATTTTATTCTTTACAGTTCTACACTTCAATATATCTTTTAATTATATTTTTAAAATTTTCACTTACTATTTAAAACCTTCCTGTAGACTTCTTTTTTCTTGCAAATTGTATCTCAACCAAATCTCATCTTCATGCTGCTATCACATAATTCATGATTTTTGGCCTTTATCAAAAGCACCAACAAATGCATTCTAAAATAGTTTTCCATAATTTTTTCATAAATATGATTTTGTTCCAAATTTTTCAGGACATTTACCCTCGTAATGTTATAGAATCTTTACCTCAGTTTTATTTTGTTTCAGTTTACCTGTCTTCATTAAAGAGAGATCTCCTTAGATCTAATAACAGTGTGCATTTTCTCATTTTGATCCATTTTTTCTGTCAATCTAAGGATTTCCTAAATGTCTTTGCGAGTACAAGTACGAGCATATGTGTGTGTCACCTAAACAGACTACTAAAATCTTAGAGACATTAATCTAACAGTACTATTGGAGTAAGGCAGGGCAATCTGCAGCCATCTCCATCTGTTCTTTTGCAAAACAAGGTGTATAAAGTTACAATCCACAGCTCCCTACTCCCGCTGCTCTCCTCTCCTCTGTCCTGACCTATGCAGGGCAATGTGCCCTTGCCTATTCCCTTAAACACCCCATGTCTTTCATACAAAATGGACATAGAGGTAGACATGGCAATGGCAACTTTATGTGGAGGATGATGACATGATGGGGGTGTGACTTCCAGGGCTCCTGTTTGCTGGCACAGATACCAAGTTATCTGAGACTGCGGTTCCAGGAAGAGTAGGTGCAAACCATGGCTTACCTCTCGAGTCACTGGCTGTGTGGCTGTTTAAATGGACTGGGCTTAAGCAGGAATTTTTGAACTAATCTGTGCCCTGGTGCTGTAAACAGGAGTAACTTCTGCTGCAGTGTAAGAATTTTCTGATTACTGCCTTAGTGCCTTAGGATGCTGTGAGGTAGTTTTTTGTCATATGGAATTTGAAGGGAAGGTAGGAAAAGCCAAACACTATGCCATAATTGCCATCTAGATACTGGGTTCCTTCCTTCCCTCCCTCCCTCCCTCCCTCCCTCTCTCCCTTCCTTCCTTCCTTCCCTCCCTCCCTCCTTCCCTCCCTCCCTTCCTCTCTCTCTCTTCTCTCTCTTTCTGTTTTCTATTTTGTATTTCATTCTCAAGGTAATGCTGTATTTGTTTTTTCAACCTTTCTACGTCAAACACGTGATAGGAAAGGTTTCCCAAGCTTGGAGTAAATACCTGGTGGTCTTCAAGTTCTTCTTTCCATTACAGCAGTGGTCACTACATCGACCAAGTGGAGCAATGGTTTGTAAGACTTTGGAAACCAGAGAGCATGACAAAGTCAAAGAGGCATTATCAAGGAAGATACATTCCATGTGCAGATACATTTTAGAGCACAAGTTATCAAGGATGGTCCCAAGACCAGAAGCATCAACATTCCCATATAACTTGTTAGAAAAGCAAATTATCCAGCCCTACCCTAGAACTACAGAATCAGAAACCCTGGGGCTGGGGCCCAGTAATCTGTAAGCCCCCGAGGTGATTCTGACACTTGCGAAATTTTAAGGTCTGAGGTTTCAGGTTTCCCAGAGGTTGGTTAAGGAGTACAAAATTATAGCTAGACAGGGGGAATACATTCTGGCATTATATAGCACTGTAGGCTGACTAGAGTTAGCAACAATCTATTATATATTTTCAAATAGCTAGCAGAGAGGATTTTGAATGTTCCCAACATGAAGATGAGAATTGTTTGAAGTGATGGATATGCTAATTACCCTGATTTGTTCATTACACACTATATGAAGGTATTAGAACATTATACTGTACCCCATAAATATGTGCAATTGTTATGTGTCAATGAATTTTTTTTTTTAATTGAGAATCATTGACTTAGTGAATAAACCATGTTGTAGTCAGTTCACTGAGAGAATAGGCTCTCAGTGCAGCATATATTCTATCATCCTGACAATTGAACTGAGAACAAATTATAATAAAAGTAGCAGGTAGTTTCATTGTTTATTTATTCACTCATTCAACTTCTGCATCCAGCCATGCACCCAGTGCCGAGAAAACCATGCAAGATCTCCCAGTCTGATATTAGATAAAAACAAATATAAACTCCTAAATTATAAAGTAGTTTGGTAAGCCCAGACCAGGAAAGAATGCCATGACATCACTCAAATTGGCTTTGAGAATATAGGGAACACTTCCTAGAGATGAGCATATCTGAGAAAGCGGATATGGGTAGAAAAAAGTCAAGGATCATGCAAGTTAAGGTGAAGTGAGGAGCAAATGGGGTTAAGTGAAATTTCTAGAAGAACAAGTTGTGGAAATGTGATACCAATGCCAAGAGAGGTCACATTAATAGGTGCAATGGATTGCAGAGTCAAAGAGAGATGGGAATGGGGTGGTATCCAAGGTTAAGAATAAGAGTCATGACTCCAATCAAAGTGCAGGGAAGAGTCAGGTGAGTGATCCTGGCAAGTTGTCTTGGCAGTAAGAGCCCACTTAGTCTGTTCTTAAAATGGCAGTTGGATGTGACATCTCCAGAACCATGTCATGAGATCTGATACCCTGGTCCAACTCCGAGCCCTCCAGTAGGTGGAATCTTCTCTAGGAACAGAGAAATTGTGAAAATTTGCAGTGTGTCAGGGAATTTGGCAGTAGAAACTGGAATCTTACATTTGATGTATGGTGTCATTATAGATTCCAATGTATGAAATTTGGGATCAGGCTATTTTTGATATAAGGGCCTAGCATAGCTTGAAGTATAAATTAACTCTTCCTTGAAGCCAAATTTTTTGAAACTTGGTGAGCAATAAACTTGAACTTGTCAGATGCATTGGGATTTTTAAAATGCACTTCTTTAACTGAAGAGTTATATGGCAATCGAAATGGCAGAAGATGCTGATGCCAGTGCCAAGAGGGCAGGGAATATAAAAGAAGCTGGAGTCTATAATTCTGACATATGGGTTGTAGGGAATTGGGGGAAAAGAAAGCTCAAAATCTGAAGTATTGGACCAGAGAGTTTACATATGTTGAAGTCTCTGCAGAACTAAATGTAACAGCTCTGGGAGGTATCAGGAGAAAATGAACCTGTCTTGAATGTCAGGCATTATTCTAGAAACGTTTCCATCTGCCGGGCCATTTAATCTTTACTCAACAAGGTTAGAGGCAGGGATTTGCATCACAACATTCAGTCGAGAGAATGGATGATCCAAAAGATTTGGTAATTCACCCAGACTCTCACATCGCTAAAAGAAGGCAGATCCAAGATTGGAGCCCAGCCCTTCAGGGCACCAATATCTTTCTCCTACTCAGTCCCACCAGGATCTCTTTCAGGAGACCGTGTCTTCTCTTGCCTTCTCCAAGAGCTCCAGCCTGCCGAAAGGGCCCCTGAGTGTCTCTGTTGATGTGGTTTGGGAGCCTGAGTAGCAGGCTTTAGTAGTTTCACAAAATACATCTGAATCAGGTTTCAGTGATTCAAGTAGAATGAGGCCAGATTTATGAAGTTAAGAAACATTAAATCCTTCTTTTCCTGGGGTTCAGGGAGAAGAAAGGTCTTCTTGCTGCCAACCAAAAAAAAAAAAAAAAAAAGTGTTTTCTTATTTCTCCAAGGCTGCATTTGGAAGCTCATGCTTCCAAGATATAGGAAACACAGATGAGCAAAGTTTCAAAGTTCTCACTACGTGGAGAGAGCAGACTCAGCAGTCATCCAGGGCCCACCTCACTCTGAATGGGCAAGTTTCCCAGGCCCTGAAGCAACATCTGGAATTGGACATACAGGTAAGGGGAATCATCAGAGGAGGGGGCATTCGTTCAATTAGACGTTCATTCATTCAACCAATATTTGTTTTGGCAGGTTCGTAAACCAGAGCTAAATGTAGCCAAAGTCTCCATTCTACTGCAAGCCCAGAAGTTCCATAAAGCTGGTCAGGGGCTAATATCATAAGACTGATGAGGCATAAGCTTAGGCTGAGGAAGTGGGAAGTGGGGAAATAGGAAGGCAAGTCCGTCCAGGCAGTTGGGCAGATTCAGGACCTGGTAGGATAGCCAAGGAGAATCAGGAATGCAAAGGAGACATAATGGTCGGGGCAGGGGCAGGAGCAGGGGCAGGGAGAAGCCAATAAGGAGCTTGAGGTGTAGATGCAAGAAAGGGGTAGAGTCTGAGCTGAAGACTTTCTGAAGCCCAAAGGCTGGATTCTTCACATATTTCTGGTCCAGGACCCACACATTTCTCAGTACATATGCAAAGCGGATCCCATAGGCAAAGACAAGTACAGTCTCCTGAATGATGTAGGTTGGGGAAAAGAAAGGAGCAGTGAGCCAAACAGTTTTAGCAGCTCTGTAGGCAGCTTGGGCTTTGGAAGGTGCAAACTCATTGTTCTCTTGCATGGTGAAATGCAGATACACCATCCCACAACATCCAAACCAACACACCAGGGTTTTGTGAAGTCTGGTCTAATCCATACTAGGGCTCAAAAAGATTAACAGGTTTATATTGCATGAGGTAAGCCCTGCTGAAAAATCCTGCCTGCTAACACATCCTAAACTCAAACACTTCCCATTGGGACCAGCTTTCTTTTGAAAGTAAAAATCCGACTGTCCATTTTCACGAGGGGCAAAACAAAGATTTAAAAGCAAACCCCAACCTTGAAGGTTTATTTTAAAAATTTACCAGGCCAGAGAGAATGGCTTTTCACCTATTCATTCTTATCCAGGGTTTGAAAATTAGGAGCATTTCTATGTGTGAGTTGCAAGTAAAAATTTCACTATATTCTAGGAATTACACAAAACTTACAGCTCCTATGTAATTAATACAAATTATAAATAAATGCAAGTACATATCCCTTCAGAATAAGCTAATTGGGATGGTGGCTGCTTCTGCATCTGGCAAGGGTCCCAGCAGTGTTGGTCAAATAGAAAGACCAAAAGTACAGTGCTCAGAGATGGCTGAGTTGGAATAATCTCTGGCCCACCAAGCATTAAATACCTACCATCATGTCTGATCCATGGTGGTACCCACTAAGTTTAAATCTCCCTCCTTTAACTTCATACTCTATTTGGGTTGCCTCTTCACTCCATCTCTCTCTCCAAGGAGGATGTTTATTTTTGAGTTTGTTTTTGAGGCAGAGTCTCACTCCATCGCCCACGCTGGAGTGCAGTGGCGCTATCATGGCTCACTGCAGCCTCGACCTCCCCAGGCTCAGGTGATCCTCCCACCTCAGCCTAAAGGGTAGCTGGGACTACAGGCATGCACCACCATAACTGGCTAATTTTTTATATTTTTTGTAGAGGTGGGGTTTTCTCATGTTGCCCAGGCTGGCTGGAACTTCTGGGTTCAAGCAATCCACATGCCTCAGCCTCCTAAAGTACTAGGATTATAGGTGTGAACCACTGCACCTGGCCAGGATATGTGATAGGTTCCTTCCCCCAACCACCCCCACCTGGCCTTTCCTAGTTCACAGTGCATACCTGAAGGCAAGGCTCAAGGAATTGTAACAAAGCTCAGAGAAGCCAGGCTTCCAGGCTCAGTGGGAATCCCAAGTCTTACACTACACAGCACCTCCAGAAGCCAATTTGTCCAGCACACCCTTGCACACAATGAAACACAACAAGATAATGCCCCACACAATGTCTATCACCTTTCCTCCTCTTCTCTGCCTGCCTTCCCCAACCACCTGGGATTCTCCCTATCAGGCACCTTTGTTGACCCAGTGTGGGAACCTTCTCAGGGCCCTTCCTCCACTCCCTTATCTCCTGTAATAGGAAGGACTCCAGAAAGCAGTTAAATGGACTGGCAGGATGAGGAGGCTCTGCCTCATGATAGAGCACCCAAACCAGGGGCTGCTTTCCTGCCCCAGCCTTGCCTAGCGGTTAGGAGCACACAGACTACTGAGTCACCTCATACATTGTTTCAAATGAGTTTTTCTTTCCTGTTAATATACCATGGAAGGAGGAAGGGTAAGGGGAAGGATGTTGAACAAAGAGAGACAGGGTTGAGAGGAAAGGGCTCAGCGGAGCTGGAGGGAGGGAACATAAACGGATAGGATTTAGATGCCCACTCTGTGGTGGCAATCAATTTCAACTGTAATAATAAGAATGCAGAGGGGAAAAAGCGACATGCCGGAAGTGACAAAATGGAAATGAATCCTTATTACCTTGCTGATGAGAGAGCCACAGCTGCTGCCACTGCCTCATCACTTGGCAAGGGGGCATCTCATCCCAGTGTTTATCATGTGGGTCTGGGCAAAGAAGAGGAGAAGAGAGAAACGTGTGCAATGTTACACTGCAGAGCAGGGAAACTCAGCCACGTGGTCACTAGAGGTCTCAGAGGCTCTCAGCAAGTCACTCCCAACCTCTACTCCAATCAGCAAGCCCCTACCTCTGGCTGCGGGGAAGGTGCCTTGATTCACCCAACCGAACCATTTGAGCCCTCAGAGCTGTATTTGGCTTTCAGTTCTCCAGCAGAAACACCTGTAATCTCCAAACACCTGAGCATGGCAAGGTGCAGGCAATGAATTGGTGCAACAAATGCCCTGCACATAAGCTTGTGTCTGGAGCCGGTGGTGACAGTAGAGGCCATGGCACATTGCAACAGGCAGCCCAGAAGACTCCTTGTTGTCCCACAGACCACACTGCTCAGCAAAGTTTAGGGAAAGATATATTTTGCCTTTGGCACCCATTACTCTTTAGTTTGTCATTCAGAGCCTCTCCATTAACTGACTCCAACACATTGCATTCACTTTGTTAAGCTCTCTGCCAGATTATAGCCTTATTGGACTACTAACCATTCCTAGAACATGCCTGTGCTTCCTGTATGCATTGGTTTCCACATCCCCCTCTGGCTATTCTGCCCTTTCTTCCTGCTTTTATTGTCTGAGTGTTAGCATTATTATTATTATTTTTTTTTTTAGATTTACAAATATTATTATTTTTTTATTTTTTTTTATTTTTTATTTTTTATTATTATTATACTTTAAGTTCTAGGGTACATGTGCATAACGTGCAGGTTTGTTATATATGTATACTTGTGCCATGTTGCTGTGCTGCAACCATCAACTCGTCAGCACCCATCAACTCATCATTTACATCAGGTATAACTCCCAATGCAATCCCTCCCCCCTCCCCGCTCCCCATGATAGGCCCCGGTGTGTGATGTTCCCCTTCCCGAGTCCAAGTCATCTCATTGTTCAGTTCCCACCTATGACTGAGAACATGCAGTGTTTGGTTTTCAGTTCTTGTGATAGTTTGCTAAGAATGATGGTTCCCAGCTGCATCCATGTCCCTACAAAGGACACAAACTCATCCTTTTTTATGGCTGCATAGTATTCCATGGTGTATATGTGCCACATTTTCTTAATCCAGTCTGTCACTGATGGACATTTGGGTTGATTCCAAGTCTTTGCTATTGTGAATAGTGCCGCAATAAACATACGTGTGCATGTGTCTCGATAGCAGCATGATTTATAATCCTTTGGGTATATACCCAGTAATGAGATGGCTGGGTCACATGGTACATCTAGTTCTAGATCCTTGAGGAATCGCCATACTGTTTTCCATAATGGTTGAACTAGTTTACAATCCCACCAACAGTGTAAAAGCGTTCCTATTTCTCCACATCCTCTCCAGCACCTGTTGTTTCCTGACTTTTGAATGATCGCCATTCTAACTGGTGTGAGATGGTATCTCATTGTGGTTTTGATTTGCATTTCTCTGATGGCCAGTGATGATGAGCATTTTTTCATGTGTCTGTTGGCTGTATGAATGTCTTCTTTTGAGAACTGTCTGTTCATATCCTTTGCCCACTTTTTGATGGGGTTGTTTGTTTTTTTCTTGTAAATTTGTTTGAGTTCTTTGTAGGTTCTGGATATTAGCCCTTTGTCAGATGAGTAGATTGCAAAAATTTTCTCCCATTCTGTAGGTTGCCTGTTCATTCTGATGGTAGTTTCTTTTGCTGTGCAGAAGCTCTTTAGTTTAATTAGATCCCATTTGTCAATTTTGGCTTTTGCTGCCGTTGCTTTTGGTGTTTTAGACATGAAGTCTTTGCCCATGCCTATGTCCTGAATGGTACTACCTAGGTTTTCCTCTAGGGTTTTTATGGTATTAGGTCTAACATTTAAGTCTCTAATCCATCTTGAATTAATTTTCATATAAGGAATAAGGAAAGGATCTAGTTTCAGCTTTCTACTTATGGCTAGCCAATTTTCCCAGCACCATTTATTAAATAGGGAATCCTTTCCCCATTTCTTGTTTCTCTCAGGTTTGTCAAAGATCAGATGGCTGTAGATGTGTGGTATTATTTCTGAGGACTCTGTTCTGTTCCATTGGTCTATATCTCTGTTTTGGTACCAGTACCATGCTGTTTTGGTAACTGTAGCCTTGTAGTATAGTTTGAAGTCAGGTAGCGTGATGCCTCCAGCTTTGTTCTTTTGACTTAGGATTGTCTTGGAGATGCGGGCTCTTTTTTGGTTCCATATGAACTTTAAAGCAGTTTTTTCCAGTTCTGTGAAGAAACTCATTGGTAGCTTGATGGGGATGACATTGAATCTATAAATAACCTTGGGCAGTATGGCCATTTTCACGATATTGATTCTTCCTATCCATGAGCATGGTATGTTCTTGCATTTGTTTGTGTCCTCTTTTATTTCACTGAGCAGTGGTTTGTAGTTCTCCTTGAAGAGGTCCTTTACATCCCTTGTAAGTTGGATTCCTAGGTATTTGATTCTCTTTGAAGCAATTGTGAATGGAAGTTCATTCATGATTAGGCTCTCTGTTTTTCTGTTACTGGTGTATAAGAATGCTTGTGATTTTTGCACATTAATTTTGTATCCTGAGACTTTGCTGAAGTTGCTTATCAGCTTAAGGAGATTTTGGGCTGAGACGATGGGGTTTTCTAAATATACAATCATGTCATCTGCAAAGAGGGACAATTTGACTTCTTCTTTTCCTAACTGAATACCCTTGATTTCTTTCTCTTGCCTGATTGCCCTAGCCAGAACTTCCAACACTATGTTGAATAGGAGTGGTGAGAGAGGGCATCCCTATTTTGTGCCAGTTTTCAAAAGGAATGCTTCCAGTTTTTGCCCATTCAGTATAATATTGGCTATGGGTTTGTCATAAATAGCTGTTATGATTTTGAGATACGTTCCATCAATACCAAATTTATTGAGTGTTTTTAGCATGAAGGGCTGTTGAATTTTGTCAAAGACCTTTTCTGCATCTATTGAGAAAATCATGTGGTTTATATGCTGGATTCCGTTTATTGATTTGCGTATGTTGAACCAGCCTTGCATCCCAGGGATGAAGGCCACTTGATCATGGTGGATAAGCTTTTAGATGTGCTGCTAGATCCGGTTTGCCAGTATTTTATTGAGGATTTTTGCATCGATGTTCATCAGGGATATTAGTCTAAAATTCTCTTTTTTTGTGTGTGTCTCTGCTAGGCTTTGGTATCAGGATGATGTTGGCCTCATAAAATGAGTTAGGCAGGATTCCCTCTTTTTCTGTTGATTGAAATAGTTTCAGAAGGAATGGTACCAGCTCCTCCTTGTACCTCTGGTAGAATTCTTCTGTGAATCCATCTGGTCCTGGACTTTTTTTGGTTGGTAGGCTATTAATTATTGCCTCAATTTCAGAGCCTGCTATTGGTCTATTCAGGGATTCAACTTCTTCCTGGTTTAGTCTTGGGAGAGTGTAAGTGTCCAGGAAATTATCCATTTCTTCTAGATTTTCTAGTTTATTTGCGTAGAGGTGTTTATAGTATTCTCTGATGGTAGTTCATATTTCTGTGGGGTCGGTGGTGATATCCCTTTATCATTTTTTATTGCGTCAATTTGATTCTTCTCTCTTTTCTTCTTTATTAGTCTTGCTAGCGGTCTGTCAATTTTGTTGATCTTTTCAAAAAACCAACTCCTGGATTCATTGATTTTTTGGAGGGTTTTTTGTGTCTCTATCTCCTTCAGTTCTGCTCTGATCTTAGTTATTTCTTGCCTTCTGCTAGCTTTTGAATGCGTTTGCTCTTGCTTCTCTAGTTCTTTTAATTGTGATGTTAGAGTGTCAATTTTAGATCTTTCCTGCTTTCTCTTGTGGGCATTTAGTGCTATAAATTTCCCTCTACACACTGCTTTAAATGTGTCCCAGAGATTCTGGTATGTTCTATCTTTGTTCTCATTGGTTTCAAAGAACATCTTTATTTCTGCCTTCATCTCGTTATGTACCCAGTAGTCATTCAGGAGCAGGTTGTTCAGTTTCCATGTTGTTGAGCGGTTTTGATTGAGTTTCTTAGTCCTGAGTTCTAGTTTGATTGCACTGTGTTCTGAGAGACAGTTTGTTATAATTTCTGTTCTTGTACATTTGCTGAGGAGTGCCATACTTCCAATTATGTGGTCAATTTTGGAATAAGTGTGATGTGGTGCTGAGAAGAATGTATATTCTGTTGATTTGGGGTGGAGAGTTCGATAGATGTCTATTAGGTCTGCTTGCTGTAGAGATGAGTTCAATTCCTGGATATCCTTGTTAACTTTATGTCTCGTTGATCTATCTAATGTTGACAGTGGGGTGTTGAAGTCTCCCATTATTATTGTATGGGAGTCTAAGTCTCTTTGTAAGTCTCTAAGGACTTGCTTTATGAATCTGGGTGCTCCTGTATTGGGTGCATATATATTTAGGATAGTTAGCTCTTCCTGTTGAATTGATCCTTTTACCATTATGTAATGGCCTTCTTTGTCTCTTTTGATCTTTGATGGTTTAAAGTCTGTTTTATCAGAGACTAGTATTGCAATCCCTGCTTTTTTTTGTTTTCCATTTCCTTGTAAATCTTCCTCCATCCCTTTATTTTGAGCTTATGTATGTCTCTGCGTGTGAGATGGGTCTCCTGAATACAGCAGACTGATGGGTCTTGACTCTTTATCCAGTTTGCCAGTCTGTGTCTTTTAATTGGAGCATTTAGTCCATTTATATTTAAGGTTAAGATTATTATGTGTGAACTTGATCCTGCCATTATGATATTAACTGGTTATTTTGCTCGTTAGTTGATGCAGTTTCTTCCTAGCATCGATGGTCTTTACATTTTGGCATGTTTTTGCAATGGCTGGTACCAGTTGTTCCTTTCCATGCTTAGTGCTTCCTTCAGGGTCTCTTATAAGGCCGGCCTAGTGGTGACAAAATCTCTAAGCATTTGCTTATCTGTAAAGGATTTTATTTCTCCTTCACTTATGAAACTTAGTTTGGCTGGATATGAAATTCTGGGTTTAAAATTCTTTTGTATTATCATTATTATTATTATTATTATTATTATTATTATACTTTGAGTTCTAGGGTACATGTGCATAACGTGCAGGTTTGTTATATATGTATACTTGTACCATGTTGCTGTGCTGCAACCATCAACTCGTCAGCACCCATCAACTCGTCATTTACATCAGGTATAACTCCCAATGCAATCCCTCCCCCCTCCCCGCTCCCCATGATAGGCCCCGGTGTGTGATGTTCCCCTTCCCGAGTCCAAGTCATCTCATTGTTCAGTTCCCACCTATGAGTGAGAACATGCGGTGTTTGGTTTTGTGTTCTTGTGATAGTTTGCTAAGAATTATGGTTTCCAGCTGCATCCATGTCCCTACAAAGGACACAAACTCATCCTTTTTTATGGCTGCATAGTATTCCATGCTGTATATGTGCCACATTTTCTTAATCCAGTCTGTCACTGATGGACATTTGTCTTGATTCCAAGTCTTTGCTATTGTGAATAGTGCTGCAATAAACATACGTGTGCATGTGTCTTTATAGCAGCATGATTTATAATCCTTTGGGTATATACCCAGTAATGGGATGGCTGGCTCATATGGTACCTCTAGTTCTAGATCCTTGAGGAATCGCCATACTGTTTTCCATAATGGTTGATTGGCCCCCACTTTCTTCTGGCTTGTAGAGTTTCTGCCGAGAGATCTGCTGTTAGTCTGATGGGCTTCCCTTTGTGAGTAACCCGACCTTTCTCTCTGGCTGCCCTTAAGATTTTTTCCTTCATTTCAACTTTGGTGAATCTGGCAATTATGTGTCTTGGAGTTGCCCTTCTCGAGGAGTATCTTTGTGGCATTCTCTGTATTTCCTGGATTTGAATGTTGGCCTGCCCTACTAGGTTGGGGAGGTTCTCCTGGATGATATCCTGAAGAGTGTTTTCCAACTTGGTTCCATTTTCCCCCTCACTTTCAGGCACCCCAATCAGACATAGATTTGGTCTTTTTACATAATCCCATACTTCTTGCAGGCTTTGTTCATTTCTTTTTCTTCTTTGTTCTTTTGGTTTCTCTTCTCACTTCATTTCGTTCATTTGATCCTCAATCGCTGATACTCTTTCTTCCAGTTGATCGAGTCGGTTATTGAAGCTTGTGCACTTGTCACATATTTCTCATGTCATGGTTTTCATCTCTTTCATTTCGTTTATGACCTTCTCTTCATTAATTACTCTAGCCATCAATTCTTCCACTTTTTTTTCAAGATTTTTAGTTTCTTTGCGCTGGGTATGTAATTCCTCCTTTAGCTCTGAGAAGTTTGATGGACTGAAGCCTTCTTCTCTCATCTCGTCAAAGTCACTCTCCGTCAAGCTTTGATCCATTGCCGGCAATGAGCTGCGCTCCTTTGCCGGGGGAGATGCGCTCTTATTTTTTGAATTTCCAGCTTTTCTGCCCTGCTTTTTCCCCATCTTTGTGGTTTTATCTGCCTCTGGTCTTTGATGATGATGGTGACGTACTGATGGGGTTTTGGTGTAGGTGTCCTTCCTGTTTGATAGTTTTCCTTCTAACAGTCAGGACCCTCAGCTGCAGGTCTGTTGGAGATTGCTTGAGGTCCACTCCAGACCCTGTTTGCCTGGGTGTCAGCAGCAGATGCTGCAGAAGATAGAATATTTCTGAACAGCGAGTGTACCTGTCTGATTCTTGCTTTGGAGGCTTCCTCTCAGGGGTGTACTCCACCCTGTGAGGTGTGGGGTGTCAGACTGCCCCTAATGGGGGATGTCTCCCAGTTAGGCTACTCAGGGGTCAGGGACCCACTTGAGCAGGCCGTCTGTCCCTTCTCAGATCTCAACCTCCGTGTTGGGAGATCCACTGCTCTCTTCAAAGCTGTCAGACAGAGTCGTTTGCATCTGCAGAGGTTTCTGCTGCTTTTGTGGTTGTTTACTGTGCCCTGTCCCCAGGGGTGGAGTCTACAGAGACAGGCAGGTTTCCTTGAGCTGCTGTGAGCTCCACCCAGTTGGAGCTTCCCAGCAGCTTTGTTTACCTACTTAAGCCTCAGCAATGGCGGGCGCCCCTCCCCCAGCCTCGCTGCTGCCTTGCAGGTAGATCACAGACTGCTGTGCTAGCAATGAGGAAGGCTCCGTGGGCGTGGGACCCTCCCGGCCAGGTGTGGGATATGATCTCCTGGTGTGCCTGTTTGCTTAGAGTGCAGTATTGGTGTGGGAGTTACCTGATTTTCCAGGTGTTGTGTGTCTCAGTTCCCCTGGCTAGGAAAAGGGATTCCCTTTTCCCTTGCGCTTCCCAGATGAGGCGATGCCTTGCCCTGCTTCAGCTCTCGCTGGTTGGGCTGCAGCAGCTGACCAGCACCGATTGTCCGGCACTCCCTAGTGAGATGAACCCAGTACCTCAGTTGAAAATGCAGAAATCACCGGTCTTCTGTGTCGCTCGCGCTGGGAGTTGGAGACTGGAGCTGTTCCTATTTGGCCATCTTGCTCCGCCCCCCGAGTGTTAGCATTCTTAAAGACACAGGTGCAATGGTTGGTAATGTCTTCTCCATTATGTAAATCTCATTTCTACCTGATTTATATTGTTTTATCAACTTTACTATTTCATATACTAGACAAGAGTTATTTGTACAGAGTTATTTGTACAGTTATTTGTACAATCTAATTTGAACCATTAGACTTTAGAAAGATAAGCATTTCTGTCTGGTGCAGTGATTAATAGAGAGCTATCCACATAGTGGGTGCTCACTGTCTTATTTTTGTTTTGTGTTTGATGTGTGAATGAGAAGAGGAAAGAGGAAGTTTAATGACTTTTTCCCCCCTCATAGCCATTGCTAAGATTTCTTTTCCTCCAGTTCCTAACCCTCCATGGATCCTTGGAATGTCAGCTGTTGATGATTTCAGACTTGCTGACAGACTCAGCCTGCAGCCTTTCCGGTTTTAGCTGGTGCTTCCTTCCATGAGTTCCTGGATGAAGTGTGTGCTGGCAGGAATCATAACTGTCCTGACACTTATAATTGTACCTTAAAATGGACACTAGACCCTGTTTGCATGTATATTTCAATAGTTTGATTCCCTTTAGAGCAGGCCCACTTTCCTGCTGACCCTGACCCTTTGGACACATCCTAGTTGTTGTGTAAAGCTTCTTCCCTCCTTGCATCAACATTTGTTCTACCTATAATAAGGGCCACCTCCTATATGAATATGGTCAAATGTGGAAGAAATCTGTGTCTAAGATGTTATCCCTGCCTTTTAGGATATGCACTACAGAGTACATATCCAACAGTTGTCAAGATCTCTCAGGATGAACACATGGCAATGACAGTTTTATCTCAACAGCAAATGTTGGACCAGCCAAGACAAAATTGCTGTTATGGACCAAATGTGTGTGTCTCCCAAAGTTCATATCCTGAAATTCCAATGCCCAATGTGATGATGTTAGGAAATGGTGTGTTGAGGAGGTAATTAGGTAATGAGGTGGGGTCCTCATAAATCAGATTAGTGCCCTAATAAGAGAAAAGAGACAGCTTCCTTCTTCTTTCTGCTTTCTACCATGTGAGGATATAAGAAGACCTACAAACCGGGAAGAGGGCTCTTACCAGAACCCAGCCATGCTGGAACCATGATCTCAGACTTCCCAGCTTCCAGAACTGTGAGAAATAAATGTTTGTTGTTGAAGACACACAGTGTATGGTATTTTTGTTGTAGCAGCCTGAACTGACTAAGACAGAAGACCACTTGCTTGCGGGCACTGAAGTTCTTCCTAATATGTCTCTCTGAACATGTGGTTCACATCTAGTTGGCAGTACTTTAGTTTTCAGCTGGCGCCTAGGCAAGAAATTAAACACTATGGAATCATGTACAGATAACTACTTCCCTTTCAATTATCTTTAATTCTTCTGACTATAACAAAGAGAAAGACTCAGTTTGGTGCTAGATGTGAACATCATCAGAAACTTACTAATATTACCTTTTAACAAAAATAGAATAAGCCTGAGATCTGCAGCCTTTGAGATCACCACTCTCTGGCCAGAATTTAATAATAATGGCTTATGTTTATAGTCTTGACTTATATAATTGCCTTTCATTTAGAGAAGGCAATTTTGGTTTTCCACTCATGTACTAATGATAACAATATGTAACAGTTCTTGAATATTCATCATATACAGGGCACTGATGTGTTTGTCATGTTTGGCTCTAACCTTCATGGCAATCCTTTTAGTTTGGTGCTATTACTATTCCTTTTATATGAGGAAACCGAGGCATAGAGAGGCAAAGTAAGTTACCTGAGATCACATAGCTAGTTAAGTAATGGACATGGGATTTGAACCCAGTATGTGCTCTTAGTCACTATTATTGCTTCTGGTAATGATATAAAATGGCTTTTTGGAGCAAAGTTATTTAAGTAAAAATAAATGTTAAAGGAACTTACTATTAAATAATAATAAATAATCCTGAGGGTAGAATATAAACACTTAGACTTTTGGAAGCTCAGAATTAGAGTTATTCCCTTATGGTCTACACAGTGAGTGTCCCTTCTTTGGTTTGTAACAAGCCAGATAAGGGAAGAGATTGAGCAGAGATTGGGTGGCCAGCTGTCCAGATTTCCTTTACAGAGTAGACTGGGTGGGGAGATTTTTCTTAACCTTGTATGGGGTAGTGGAAGCTTGTGGGCTCTGAAGTAAACCAGACTTGGCCATAAACCCTAATTTTTCTACTGTGGACCTTGTGCAGTTTTCTGGGTCTTTTTTTAATTTCAACTTTCTAATCTGAAAGTATGAAAATAATCACACATCAGAGGATTGTTGTGGCAGAATAGGGTGACATACACAAAACCACTAGTAGAGGACATAGCCTAAACGAGATTTCTAACAAAGATCTGTTTCTCACCCCATGATTTTTTTTAATGGTGACAGATGCCAGGATGTGCTCAGAGATACTGGTGTGACCAGATTCACAGTGTCAGAAGTATTTCTGAACTGGGAATTTAAAATATGTGTGAATATTGCTGTTTAGTCTTCAACTTCTAATAAACCACTAGATCCTACCCAAACCCCACCCCATTTCCCATAGTAGACTCTTAATATATTTGGCAAAAGTCTTTGGGTAGAAGCCTGCATATTGAAGATGTACAAAAGTCATATTCCTTGCAGCACTAGCAATGACCAACCTGTCCAGCCTGCACACAGAGGATGGTGGAAAGACTCAAGGACCACCTGCAGCAAAGTCTGAAAAATATTTTTCATCACCACCTGAAGAGCTTCTTTTTTTATTCTTTTTCTTCAAAAAAAAAGTTTATAAGAATTGACCCTAAATAATTTCCGTAAATACTGAACAGTAACAAAAATAAGTATTTTATTGCTGGGAAAGGAGAGAGATTCTGTCCTGCAGAAACTTGGTTTAATTGGGGAGAACAAAAAGTAACCATGCAATGAATCAATTCAATTGAAAAAAAAAATAGAGTCCTACCATTCAGTGCCTACAACTATGCCTGGTATACAGCAGAAATTCGATATTTGCTGAATGAATGAATGAATGAATGAGTGAGTGAATGAATCTTAAGGTCAGAACTAAGCCTGGTATACAGAAGAAATTCAGTAGTTGCTGAATGAATGAATGGATGAAACTTAAGGTCAGAACTATGCCTGGTGTACAGCAGAAATTTAGAATTTGCTGAATGAATGGATGAATGAATCTTGAGGTCAGAAAACTTGCTTATTGTTGGAGCGTAAACATGAGCTTGCTTCCCCTGGCCACACTTCCATGCTCATTCAGCACCTGGTACCTTAGCTTCTTTCTTTGTTGACATTTGTGTCATTATGGTGAATGCCCCTTAGCAGGGAATGTGTTTTTCATGTCTATATGTCCTAGAGCCTGGCACAGAGAAGACACTTAATAAAAGTTCTTTGAATTAATTTTGATATGAGCCCCACTTCCTGGCATGATTTTCTTCTAAACCTGGTACATCATGCATTAGAAACATGGGGTGAAAGCACCTGGTGCTTACAGATCCTACTAAATTGACTATCCAGCACAGGTATGAAATAAAATGATTGAGGTCGTTTTAATAAAACTTCAGTTTTACCCTCTGGTTATTTTGCAACCAGCTCTGTAGGGTTATATTATCCTTTATCAGCTTATAAATCAGTTTCAGTAAGTTCCTAAATTTTGTATTATGTGTCACAAGAATTTGGCCTTGACTTGACAACACTGGTTGTGTTGATTAAAATCCAGGCCAAAAACTTCTACTCAGGCCAGGTTTGAATCTGTCTTTCTCATAATGACATCCTCAGTTTTATGCAGTTTTGTTAAATTTAAAAAATGCTTCCTATGAATGGATCATGGATTTACACCAAACTAAATTTGTAACTGAGGAAGAAAATATGATATGATCTCATCATCTGGTGGAAATATTTCTAAGAAAGAGGAAGATGGGAGGAAATGAAAAGCCAACTAGAGGGAATTAACCTCAACTATGTCTGAGTTTCTCCGCTGGGGGCTTTACGTATGTGGAAGCTTAATTTCCTCACTACAACACTACAAGGCCTGTGTTATTAGCCCCTTTCACATAGGATAAAGCTGTGTTCCAAAAAGAGATTTCGGTCAGCCCACGGTTATGCAAAATTGACAGAGCTCAGGATTTCAAAACCACTACTGAGTTCCCAAAAGCCAAAGGTCTTTCCACTGGTAAGTGAAAACAGGCCAGGGAAAACCAAACTGATTTAGCTGTCTCTGTAGAAAATGGATTATGAAGAGAACATCTTCCATGAATATCCACAGAAATAACTCTCATTATCAGAGGAAGCCATTGAACACGTACATCTTCATCAGTGTGCTGCGATGAGACTAGGGCATCTGAGGATGGTCCGAAATGAGGACGACTCAGGCCAACTCTGGTGAGGGTTTAGAATATAAGTATTTTCAATAAGGTCGTTTATTGTTGTTTGATTTGGCTTGGTAATTTTGCTAAAAAGTATGTAAACATTAAAAGAAATGAATTGGTATCTCATTGTGGTTTTGATTTGCATTTCTCTGATGGCCAGTGATGATGAGCATTTTTTCATGTGTCTGTTGGCCAGTTAGAATGGCAATCATTAAAAAGTCAGGAAACAACAGGTGCTGGAGAGGATGTGGAGAAATAGGAACGCTTTTACACTGTTGGTGGGATTGTAAACTAGTTCAACCATTATGGAAAACAGTATGGCGATTCCTCAAGGATCTAGAACTAGAGGTACCATATGACCCAGGCATCCCATTACTGGGTATATACCCAAAGGATTATAAATTATGCTGCTATAAAGACACATGCACCCGTATGTTTATTGCAGCACTATTCACAATAGCAAAGACTTGGAATCAACCCAAATGTCCATCAGTGACAGATTGGATTAAGAAAATGTGGCACATATACACCATGGAATACTATGCAGCCATAAAAAAGGATGAGTTTGTGTCCTTTGTAGGGACATGGATGCAGCTGGAAACCATCATTCTTAGCAAACTATCACAAGAACTGAAAACCAAACACCGCATGTTCTCACTCATAGGTGGGAACTGAACAATGAGATCACTTGGACTCAGGAAGGGGAACATCACACACCGGGGCCTATCACGGGGAGGGGGGAAGGGGGAGGGATTGCATTGGGAGTTATACCTGATGTAAATGACAAGTTGATGGATGCAGCACACCAACATGGCACAAGTATACATATGTAACAAACGTGCACGTTATGCACATGTACCCTACAACTTAAAGTATAATAATAAATAAATTAAAAAAAAAAAGGAAAGAGAAGAAAAAAAAAAAAAAGAAATGAATTAACATTACAGGAACAGACACACATAATTTTTTTTATTTTTTTTATTTTGAGACCGAGTCTTGCTCTATCACCCAGGCTGGAGTGCAGTGGCGCGATCTTGGCTCACTGCAGCCTCTGCCTCCTGGGTTCAAGCAATTCTCCTGCCTCAGCCTCCCAAGTAGCTGGGACTATAGGTGCATGCCACCATGCCCGGCTACTTTTTTTTATTTTTAGTAGAGACAGCGTTTCACCATGTTGGCCAGGATGGTCTTGATCTCCTGACCTTGTCACCTGCTGGCCTTGGCCTCCCAAAGTGCTGGGATTGCAGGCATGAGCCACCACGCCCAGCCATGCACATACTTTTAAATACTGCAAGGCTTCTTTTGTTTTTAGTGGTGTAAGTGCAAACTTCTCACAGCTTGCAAGGACTTTTCACTTTCTGGCCCCAATTCCCCTTCAGCTATTTATCTTCCGCAGCATATGCTCAGCTAAACAGCTGGACTTGCAGTTCATCCAATCCTCTTTCTCTCTCTGTGTCTCTCTTTGAGAACAGCTTTACTGAGGTATAATTTATAATAAAGCACACATATTTAAAACAGACAATTTGATAAGTTTTGACATCTGTATACCCCTGTGAAACCGTCACAGAGAGTGAACATGCCAATTATCCTGAAAAGTCTCCTCCTGTTCCATATTCTTGCCTTCTGCCTGTCCTTCTTCCCCACACCGAGAAACCACTGGTCTGCTGGTTGTCACTATAGATTAGCTTGAGTTTCCTAGAGTTTTATATAAATTATGCATTTGCACACCTTCATTGTCTGGCTTCTTTCACTCAGCATAATTAGTTTTGGATTCATCCGTGTCATTTTGTGTATCAGTGTATCATCCGTTTTTATTGCTGACAGTATTCCCTTGTATAGATATACTATTATTTATTAATCTATTCCCCAGTTGCTTTCACTTCTGGGAAATTACAGATGAGGCTGCTTAGGAACATTTGTTGACACGTCTGTGGATACATTCTTTCATTTCTCTTGACTCAACATCTAGGAGTGGAATCACTGGATCCACTCCTAGATGTATATAGATTTATGGTAGATGTATATAGATTTATGTTCATTTTTTTCTGGCTTAAAAAATGGAAATATATTGTCTCAGTTTGGGAGGCTGAAAGTTTAAAGATCAAGGTGTCAGGAGTATTGATTCCTTCAGAAGGAGTCAGAGAGTGCTCTGGTGTCTCTTCTAATAAAGACACCAATCCTATTGGATCAGTGTCCCACCCTTACAATCTCATTTAAACTTGATTACTTCCGTATAAGTCTCATCTCCAAATGCAGCCATACTGAGGATTAAGGATTCTACATATGAATTTTGAGAGGCACAAACTCTCAGCCCACAACACCAGTGTTTTTTAAATTTTGTAGATTGTTCTTTTGGTGTCCTATTTGAAAAATTATTTCCTAACACAAGGTCACAAAAGTTTCCTTCTGTATTTTATTATTTTAGATTTTACGTTTAGGTCTATGATCCATTTTGATTTAATTTTCATATCTCTGTGAGGTATGTATTGAAGTTCGCTTTTTTATGTGAATATCTGATTGTGCCAGCACCATTTATTAAAGAGTATTCCTTCCTCATTGAATTGCCTTTGGCAACTTTGTTGAAAATCAGTTGTCCATATATGTGTTGCTTTATTTCTGTTCCATAAACTGATTTCTCTAGCTTCATATTGATACCAGACTCTGTTTAGATAGTTTTATAACTCCTGAAATCTGGTCATACTAGTCCTTCAAATTCGTTCTTTTTCAAAGTTATTTTAGCTATTTTAAAATCTATGCATACCCATAAATTCAGAATAAGGCTTTCAATTTCTACTCCTCCCACACCAAAGTAAAACATTAATGGGTAATGATTCTGACTCATAAATGCTATATATATATCACAATGTATTTAAGTTGTCTCTGATGTCTGTCAGCAATGTCATAATTTTAGTGTATATGCCGTATATTTTTGTTAGATTTATCTCTAAATATTTTATATTTTTAAATGTGAATGGTATTTTTAAAATTTTCAATTTCATATTTTTTGTGTTTTATTGAAACATGATTGACTTTTGTACATTGATCTTGTAGTATGCAGCGTTGCTCAACTCAAATATGGGTTCTAACAGTGATTTTGAAGGTTCTACTACATTTTCTACATAGACAATCATGTTATCTGTAAGTAAAGAAAATTTCATATGCTTCTTTCCAGTCTGGGTACATTTTATTATTTTTCTTGCCTTATTATACTATATGTTACCTACAATTAAATGTTGAGTAGAAAGTTTGAGAGCAACCATTCTTGTCTTGTTTTCAATAAAATATTCAGTCTTGCACTATTTTGTATGATTCTACCTATGTATTTGTTTGTTTGTTTATTTTTTAAATGTCCATTATCATATTGAGGAAGTTTCTTTCTATTTCCGGTTTTCTGAGAGTTGTTGTTGTATTTTGTAAAATCAGGAATTTCTCATTTTCTTTTCTCTTAATTTCTCATACTCTTTCTTGCCCAGAATTTACTGAGATAATCAGTTGCCTTTTTTTTTTAGTTTATGAACATGGAAAAGTGCATTGATTAATATTTGAACATTAACCAGACCTTACATTCCTGGCATACATCCTCACTTGATCATGATATACTATTATTTTTATATATTGTTGTGTTGATCTACTGAAATTTTCTTTAAAACACTTTTTATTTGTGTAGCTGAGAAATACCAATCTGAAGGGTTATCTTCTTGTAAGGTTTTTGTCTGGTTTGAGTGTCGGAGCAATAGTGGCCTCATGGAATTAGTTGGTAAGGATTTCTTCAGTTTTCTAGAAGAGCTTACATAGAATTGGTATTATTTTATCTTCAAATGTTTGGTAGAATTTATCATTGAAGCCACCTGAGACTGGGGTATTCCTCAAGGGAAGAATGAGAGGAAGGAGAGAAAAGATGTATTTAACTACACATCCAGTTGTTTTTAAATGATATAAGGCAATTTATATTATTTACTTTTTCTTGAATGTGCTTAGGTAATTTGTGTCTTTTATGGAATCTATCTATGTCATCTAAGTTGTCAAATTAATTTGTAAGATTATAAAATATGTTCTTATTATCCTTTTAACATCTGTAGAAACTGTAGTGATGCCAACACTCTCATTTATGATGTTGTTAATTTGTGTTCTTTCATATTTTCCTGATTAGGCTGGCCACAGTTATATCAATAGTCTGATCGATCTCTCTCTCTCTCTCTTTAAATATATCATTTGGCTGCATTGATTTCCTCTATTTTTTCTGTTTTCTATTTCAATTATTTCTGTTTTTTTATTATTTCCTTGTTTACACTTATTTGGAATTAACTTGCTTCTATTTTTCTGATTTCTTAAAATGGAAACTGAGATAATTGATTACAAATATTTTCTTTTTTACTAATAAAGTCTTGTAGTGCTATACATTTTCCATAAGCACTGTTGTGTTTTCAGTTTTTATTCATAAAAAATACTTTATTTTCTCTTTTGCTGTCTTTAGCCCAAGTTATTAATAAATATTTTATTTGATTTTCACATATTTGAGAATTTCTCAGAAACTTTTGTTAATTATATCTAATTAAATTCTATTACAGTGTGTATACTAAATTCTTTTCAGTGTATTAAGATATTTTATGATCTAGAGTATGATCTATATTTGTAAGTGATCTCTGTTTGCTTCAAAATAATATGTATTCTGCTGTTGTTGGGTGTAATGTTCTATAAATGACAATTAGTTGATAGTGTTATTCAAATCTTCTGTATCCTTACTTAGTTTTCTGTCTATTGGTCTATTAAATATTAAGAGAGGATGTTGAAATCTTTGACAATAAACTGTAGATTTGCCTTTTTTCTTTGAAATTCTAAAAAGATTTAGGATGATTATATACTCTTGATGAATTAATACATTCATCATTATGAATGACTCCTTTGCCTATGGTAATATTCAGGACTATAAAATCAACTTTCTCTAGGCCAGGTGCAGTGGCTCATACCTGTAATCTCAGAATCTTGGGAGGCCAAGGTGGCAGGATCACTTGAGCCTGCGAGTTTAAGACCAGCCTGGGCAACATAGTGAGACCCTGTTTCTAATAAATAAAAAAATAGCAGAGCGTGGTGGCTCTTCCCTTTTGTCCCAGCTACTTGGAAGCTGAGGTGGGAGGATCGCTTGAGTCCAAGAGGTCAAGGCTGTAGTGAACCACACACTCCAGAGCCTGAGCAACAGAGTGAGGTCCTGTCTCAAAAAAAGAAAAATAAAAAATTGACTTTGGTATAATATAGACATTCCGTTTTTCTGGACCAGAATTAGCATTATATGTTTTATCATCCTTTTGTTTTTCATCTATTTGTGTTTTTATATTTAAAGTGTATTCCTTTTAAGAAGCATATAACTGATACATTCTTTTATATAAAAATAAAATCTGACAATGTCCACCTTTTAATTGGGATTTTACCCTATTCACCCTTAATGTGATCATTGATAAAGTTAAGTTTAATTTTATCATCTTGCTATTTGAATTACATTTGCCTTATCTGTTCCTTGTTCTGTTTTGGTCTTTTTTTGTATTATTTTCTAGTATTAGGTTTTTTGGTTAATTCATGGCTACAACTCTTGATTTTGTTATTTTAATGATTTCTTTAGAATATACTCTGTGTGTGTGTGTGTATATATACACACACACACACATATTTAACTTGTAACTTCCTACTTTCAAGTGATATTATACCACCTGATATATAATAAAATAACTTTACAATGGCATACTTCCATTTTATCCTTCCTGGCCTTGGGATATTGTTGTCTAGCATTTTACATATATGTGTGTGGATGTGTGTGTGTGTGTGTGTGTGTGTTTGCATTTTAAATACCATATTATTATTTTAATTTGAGCAGACAATTTAAAACATATATATTAACATTTTTAAAAAATATATTTTCTCTTTACCCATGTAGTTACCATTTCTAGTGTTCTTCATTTTTTGCAGTGATCCATATTTAATCTGCTATTATTTCTCTTCTGCTTGAAGAAATCTCTTTAACATTTTTTATGTTGAGAGTCAGTTGGTGTTGAATTCTCTCAGATTTTGTATGTCTGAAAAAGTCTTTATTTGCCTTCAGTTTTGAAAACTATTTTCATTGGATATAAAATTCTAGACTGACAGTTTTTTTATTTCTTTTAATACTTTAAACAATATTGCTTCATTCTCCTCTGCAGTGTTTTTGAAGATAAATTAGCTCTCATTCTTTTCCTTGTTCTTCTTTGTTTTCTCTGCCCGCTATGAAACTTTTCTCTTCATATTGGTTTTGAGCAATTTCACTATGATTCATATGCATATCTTTATTTTTCTTGTGCTTCTAGTTTGTTGAATTTCTTGGGTCTGTGGTTTATAGTTTTTACCAAGTTTGAAATTTTTCGCCCATTTTCTTTAAATGCCTCCCCCAGTCTGCTCTGTGAGGGACTCCAATTGCCCTGTATTAAGCCATGTAAAGTTGTCCCATTGTTCAATAACTACTTTTATTATGATGTCTTATCTTATATCTGCCACTTCTTATCCAGTGTATTTTTCATTCCATGCATTTTAGTTTTCATATCTAGAAATCTAGTTTAAATATTTTTAAAAATATATTTTTATGTTTAAGTTTTAGCTTATATGGAATATAATTATTATAACTATTTGTGTTCCAAGTCTAACAGTTGTTTCTCTTTGGCATCAATTTTGATTTATTGATTTTTCTCCCCATTATGCACCATATTTTCCTGCATTATGCCTGATTAGTATTTGTTTGGATGCAAGACATTATGAATTTTGTCTTATTGGGTGCTGGGTATTTTTATGTTCCTATAAATATTCTTCAGCTTTCTTCAGAAGAGATAGAGTAAAGTTACTTGGACATAGTTTAGTCGTTTAGAACTTGTTTTTAAGATTTGTTGATAATGGCCAGAATGGAATTTGGTGTAGAGCTAGCTATTTTCCACTGCTTATACAAGATTCTTCTGAATATTCCAAATAATGCTCGATGAAATAAAAGGCTTTCTAGTCTGCATATTTCTGGCTCTGTGGGAGCAGTCAGTACTGCTCCCTCTAATTTATTTAGGTAGTGATATTCCCGGCCTTGGTTAGTTTTTTTACACGCGTGTGCTAACCAGTACTCTGCTGCTTCCTTAAGGAGACACTCTGCATATCTCTGTAGTTCTTTCTTTCTGGGCATCACTCTCCTCTCTGGTACGCTTTCCAGTGAACTCAACCCACATTAGCAACCCTGGACTCTCAACTGTGACTCCTCAATATGGAGTCTATATGTCTCTGCCTTGTTGTCCCCTCCCTTTGCTAAAATAGTTCAAGGTCATAAACTGAGGCAACTGCATAGTTTTTCTCATTTGTTTCTCATTTCTCAGGGATCACTGTCCTTTGTTGCTTGAGGGCCAGTGTCTTGCAAATTATAATTTCATATATTTTTCCAGGTATTTTGGTTGCTTCAGGTAGGAAGTATATCTAGCACCTAGCCAGAAGTGGAAGTCCCCCTCTGATTCTCTTTTGTTTCTGCCTTTTGCACAATCTATTGGCTTTACCTGAAATAGTGTTTCCTCCATTCTTGCTATCATTTACACATATTTTGGATCTTTATTTAGTCATTTCTTCTCCTGGGTGATTTCCCAGGCTACCTTTTCTTAGTGCTCCTAGAGCACCTGAGGCTTACCCTTCCTTAACACCAATAATATTGAATATAATTGTCAGTTCTTAGTATCTTATATTCTACTAGACTAGGGGCATCTTGAAGGCATAATGAGAATGAGAATTACTTTCTTTCCACCATTACACCCTCTGGTCCTTGCACTGAACTTTGCATATATTCTTCAATATTTTTGAAACTGCAAATAAATAAATGGGCTAACTCTTGATTGATTCCAACACAATACATAAAACAGAGAAAATAAAAGAGATACATTTTGCTAAGGATATTTTACTTATATAAATTTGGCCATACATTAGAATATTTGTATTTCCAGATACGAGGTGTGCATTCTCTAGCATGTTTTCAGACTTGCCAATCCCACACTAAGGTACAAGGATTGATGTGTGCCCAAGAGATTGCCTACTAAATTGTCAAAAGCAAGAGCAATTCAACAAGTCTGTGGATTGCTCCTTAGAAGAACTGACTAGTCTATTGATGGCTGTAGGACTTTCACATACCCAGAGAGTTAGAAATCAGAAACCCAAGCATACGCACTCTGAAGAACTATGTTAGTTTCCCGTTGCTTTGTTCAGTGACAAGATGACAAAGGGAATGAGAGATGTGGGGAGAAACAGTCTGATATAAACTGAAGGAAGGAAAAGAGGAAGCATCAAGATAGCATCAAAAATGAGATGCAAAACAATTCCTGTTGAGAGTCATCTCTCCAACATCAAGAAAAGTTATATAGACAAGGGATTACAACCTGGCTCCAAAACAATATAGAAGTTTGGGATTCCTCTCTGGATAGCAAACACATAAACCATCAAGGCTTACTACCTGTGCAATGCAGAGCTCCTAAAATATACTTGTAAAGAATTACCAGGTATCTAGTGAATATGACCCCAATTGTGAAGAATATATGGACTCAAAAGGCGATAGTCCAAATTTTAGTAGTTTTTGTTAAACGGAGCCCCAAACCCTGTTTCCCTGCATTTTTCAACCACTAGTAGTGGCATTTTTTTTCTCTTGGATCTGTAGAGTATTTATGCTATTTTCTTTATATGACTACTTTCAGTGTTGTTCTAGAGCCAACTTACACCCACTTGTATGAGCCAGTCTTCACAGTGCCATGTTCAGTGCCTTCACATTGGCAGTTGGAAATTAGCCATGATGAAAGTATCCACACCATAGAAATCAAGTACACAAGTCAGGGCTCTCTCCACAGAGAGTCCATTGTTAAACATTTATCAGCATACCACTGACTACATTTTAAATATTTCTTGACAATGACGGTTTTAAGAATGACAACCTCAGGATCACCTGCCCACATTGAGCTGAGCTCTGTATTGCAGGACAGCTGACACCTTCAGCCTGTGTTCTCCAGGCTTCTATGCCAGTGAATGTCTGGCTTGATTTGGTCATTTGCAGACACTGAAGAGAGACTGGGGTAGCCAATAGAAGGGAGACAGATCTTTCTACCCCCTTGTTTCTGTCTGTGTCCCTTGCAGTGGCTACATCTCTTCTTTGGTTTCAGCTTCTGACAATGAGACCTACCATGGAGCCAGCTTCTGAAATAATCCTAGTCTTCTAGCTGTAGCATCACCACTCCCTCCCTCTATTCCCTCTGGTCTAAGGGAGTGGTAGCTCCTGCTATTGCTAATGTCTGAATTGCTGTCTTCTATTAGGCTTCTAAGCTGCTTCATCACCTGTGTAAATTCTGCATTAAATTCATTCTGCTTAAATATTCACATGGCATCTGAATCCCAGTTAGGTCCTGACTAATATAGTGCTTGAGTAATTGGCCAAAGTTCACATGGCAATTAGTTAAGCTTGGATTTCAAGCCTTATGTTTGACTGTGGAAACTCTGCTATATACAGTACTGTGATACTTCCTTCTAATCTTGTCCTGGTTTTCAGATTCTCTATTCAGGCTGCCCCCTATGGCCTACTAAGAATGAATAATTAAAACTCTGGTAATCCCAGGTAAGTCCTTTCAGGCAAAGGTCCTGGAGAAATGTCCTTACTGATGTCCACATGGAAAGCTTTCAGTTATTCATCTCTGTTTCAAATTGGAAAACAATGAAGATTAGATGAACTTTCCAAAGCTCTTTTCCTATAGGAGTATATAATCTTGCTGTGTCTAAAAGCAGTGCTATTTTATGTTTTTGGCCACAAATACAGACTTAATGTGGTATATAATAAAACATAATAAAATACCTGACATATTATAAGCTCACGCTCCTCTGTTATATTTGTGGTTGAATTAGAACTATGTTATACAGTTACCAGGGAATAAGAAAACACTACAGACACGTGCACTTGGTCATCAATACCCTGTTTTTCTGATCCCTTGTAACTCACCCTTCTTAGCTTTCTTTGGTCAAAATTGTGCCCAGCTTTCTTGTCTATTCTGTTGACAAGTGCAGACTCTATCACTGTCTCCAGTTCTGCCAAATCCATGATAGTTATCATCTACTTTGTTTTGCCCCATCAGTTGCTCTGGTGATGAATATAAAGACAGTCCCCTGAGAAACCAGGGTTTTAAATTCCTGCTATGAGACGTCTATGTGTGTCCCTGTGACAAATTTGATTTTGCCCTCTTCTTGTTTTTGTTTCTGAAGGGTTTATTGGAGTTCAGGGTGGTAGGGTTGTTGCTGAGCCAGTGGGTAGAAATATTGTTCTCAACAACAACAACAACAACAACAACAACAAAAATGTAGGTATTATGTGCCAGTACCATCCACCCCTGCATTAGAAGGTTTCATCAAAGAGGCTTATTTCACAAGGTACTATTTTTCCTTTCATAGCATTTGCCACAAATGCATTTTATTTATTCATTGATTCCTTGTTGTTTCTCTCCCTTCACACTGTTAACTCATGAGGACAGAGTTTATTTTCTCCACCTCTGTATATAGGAGAGTGTCTGGCATAGTAGGGAGGCCAGAGATATTTGTTGCTTGAACAAAAGTAAATGTGTAAGCTGAGTGAACAGATGGCTGCAGGTCAAACATTATACAATATTGAACACCTTCTCTCTGTGCACTTCTGAGCCCTCCCCACCTTTCCTCAGACAGGAATGAGAAGCATAGGCAGTCCCAAGCAAGTCTTCAGCCATAGTTTGATCTCTGCTGTATACTAAGCCATGTTGCTTCTGACTTTTCTTCTGGAGCCCTTATGATTCATGAATTCTAGATGAAATGAAATCTGGAAAAAGAGGATTGTTTTTACATTTTAGAGGTAGAACAAATGAAAAAGGAAAAATATTCTGTATTTGGAATAAACAATGATAGCAACAACGGTAGTATCTCATTCGCCCTGGATTTAGATCAATTGTTTATCACTTATAAGCTGTGTTACCTAAGACAAGACATTTAGCTGCTCCAACTTCCATTCTTTTTCTCACATGTAAAATGTCAGTGATAATTGTACCTTCTTTTACTAATTCATGCATTTCTTAGGGATTTAAAGGTGGATTTTCCAGGCATGTTCTCACTCCCAAATGACCCCTTTTTTCCCTCACCTTTGTCTCTTTTCTCACAAAAGCTCCAGGTTTCTAATACATTGCCCTCACCCAACTTACAAAAAATAATTCTCTCAAGTGTCACATTCTTTCAATGATGGGAGTGACTGGTGATTGATTTACGTCCTTCCCAGGGTAATTTATATTTTTTAATTGGACAAAGGGATACAGTTTCAATGGTGGAATTTCAGGCTGGGTTATAAACTCAGTGGGAAGTTGTTTGTGTCCTGGGAGCATACATACAGTCTCTCAAATTAAATCACAAATAGCTGCCTTTCTCATCTGTATCTAAGGCCAAGTCTGCTCAGTTGATCAACCTCTGAACGTGTGACATAGCACTCACCAAAGGTGCTATTGATATGGTCTGACATACACTGCAAATGTTTCCTGAATAGATAAAGTACAGGGCATGTGATATGAGTTGTCAATAAATAATAACCCATGTCCTTCATGGGGCACAGGGTCCCATTGTCCAATCTGGCTGCTTGAACAGTAAACTTGAAGAAAGTTATAACTCGTAAGGAAAGCAAAATAATCTAAGGTTAGACTATAGGCCTCAGATGACAGCTGAGGGCAGAGCTTTTCCAAGAAAGGATTATTCACAGATTAATAATTGATTTAGGATTCCAACTGTAACACCTCAGATAATTTATTCAAGTTTATGTAATTTAAGGTCTGGAAAGCACATTATTGATTGTATTGTTTACAATCATCTCGACTTTGCTGTGGTATCACATTCACCCTCCAATCTAGGTGACTTAATAGTATAAGCTGTTTTTTCTTTAAATAAAGTTATTTTTGTTTATATTTAAGGTATATGACATGCTGTTTTAAGCTACACATATACTACAGTGGAACAAATTAATATGCCCATTATCTCATACATTTACCCATCACTGTCCTCCATGTCAAAAGCAGCAATAATCTGGTCATTTAGCAAACATCCAACACAATACACTGTTTTGAACTATAGTCATCATATTATAAGTTAGATTTTTCAGCTTGTTTGTTCTATATATTTGCTGCCTTTTATCCTTTAAACTGCAACTCCCCATTTTCTCCCCCAACTGTGGCCCTAGTCATGATTCTCTATATTCTCTATCTGTGTATATTTGACTTTTTTTCTCCCTTTCCTTTTCTGTTCTTTCTTTCTTTTTTAAGATACCACATATTAGTGAGGTCATGCAATATTTTTTCTTTCTGTGATTTGCTTATTTAAGTTAGCACAATGTCCTTCAGGTCCATTTATGTTGGGGCAAATGTCAGCATCTCCACCCTTTTTAAGGCTGAATAATATTCCGTTGTATATCTGTACCATAGTTTCTTTATCCATTCTTTCACTGATGGACAACTAGGTTGTTTCCATATCTTGACTATTGTGAATTTTGATGCATTGTGGGTAAGTTTATGAGATGGCGATTTCATTTCTTTTGGATATGTACCCAGAAGGGAATTGCTGGATCATAGGTACTTCTGCTCTTAATTTATTTTAGAAATCTCCACACACTTTTCCGTTGGCCACACCAAGCTACGTTTCAAACAGTGTACAGGGGTTTCCTTTTCTCTACATCCTCGCCAAAACTTTATATCTGTTCTTTTTTTGACAATAGCTATTCTAACAAGTGTGATGTTGTAGCTTGTAGTGGTTTGATTTACATTTCTCTGATAATTAGTGATATTGAAAACCTTTTCATGTACCCATTGGCCATTTTTATGGCGTCTTTAGAAAAATACATATTCAAGCCAATTGCCCACTTTTTAATCAGGTTATATGTTTTATTAATATTGAGTTTTATGAGTTTTTATAAATCCTGAGTATTAATCCCTTATCTGATATGGTTTTCAAATATTATTTTCCAATACATGGGTTGCCTTTTCATTTCATTCTTTACTTTGCTGTGCAGAAACGTTTTAGTTTAATGTGGTTCTATTTATTTATTTTTGCTTTTATAGCCTGAGATTTTGGTGTTGTAGCCAGGAAATCATTGCCAAGGCCAATGTCAAGGAGATTTCCCCGTACGTTTTCTTCAAGGAGTTTTATGGTTCCAGGTTTTATGTTTAAGTCTTTTATCCAACCTGAGTTGAGTTTTATGTATAGAGAAAGTTTCCGTTTACATTTTGTATGTAAAATCTAGTTTTCGCAGCATCATTTATTGAAGAGACTATGTTTTCCTCATTGTGTTTTTCTATGCCCTTGTCAAAAATTAATTGGCCATATATGTTTAAATGTACTTCTGGATCTCTATTCTCTTCCATAGTCTATGTGTCTGTTTTTGCTATTGTTTTGATTACTATAGCTTTGTGACATAATTTTAATTAGGAAGTATGATGTCTTAAACTTTGTATCATTTCTATTTTCCTTCAGAATTTCATTAGCCATTTGGAGTCTTTTGTGGTTCCATATGACTTTTAGGATTGTTTTTTCTATTTCTATGAAGAATGCCATTGGAATTTTGATAGGCATTGCATGGAATCTACATATTATTTCAGGTGCTACAGACATTTTAACAATATTCCTTTAATACACAAACATGGAATATATTTTCATTTATATTTGTCCTTTTTAATTTATTTCATCAATATTTTCTAGTTTTCAGTGTACAGGTCTTTCACCTCCTTGGTTAAATTTATTCTGAAGTATATTATTTTTTGATGCTGTTGTAAATGGGATTGTTTTCTTGATTTTTTGGCTACATTGTCATTTGTATATAGAAATGCCATGGATTTTTGTATGTTGACTCTATATTCTGCAATGTTACTGCATTTATTTATCAGATCTAACATAACAGTTTATTTTGGTTGAGGCTTTGGGGGTTTTCTAGATATAGGATCGTGTAATATTATCTGAGAAAGATAATTTTACCTCTTCTATTCTGTTTTGGATACCTTTTATTTATTTTTCTTGTCTAATTTCCCTTCATGGTATTTTAGTACTCTGTAGACTAGAAGTTCAAGAATAGGCCTTCCTGTCTTGTTTCAGACCTTATAGGACAAGTTTTCAGTTTTCTCTATGATTATCATGTTAGCTGTTTTTCATAAATGGTCTATATTATGTTAACAAACTGTTTTGGTCCATCTAGTGTCACTATAAAGGAATAGCTAAGTCTAGATATTTATGAAGAACAGAGATTTATTTGTCTCGTGGGTCTCGGGCTGTACAAGAAGCATGGTGCCAGTATCTCCATCCGGTGAGGGCCTCAAGCTGCTTCCAATCATAGTAGAAGGGGAAGTGGAGCCAGTGTGTGCAGAGATCACATGACAACAGAGGAAAAACAGAGAGAGAAGGGAGAGGTACCAGGTTATTTATAAAAAACACCTCATAGGAGAATTTACAGAGCGAGAACTCATTCACCCCCTCCCCAAAGGAGGATATTAATCTATTTTTGAGGAATCTGCCCCCGTGACCCAAACACCTCCCATTAGGGCCCCACCTCCAACACTGGAATCAAATTCAGCATGAGGTTTGGGAGAACAAACATCCAAACTATAGCAGAAATTATCTATATCCAATGTTTTAAGAGTTTTCACCAAGAAAGTATGTGGAGTTTTGTCAAATGTTTTACTAAATCAATTTGATATCATCATTTGATTTATGTCTTTCAGTCTATTAATGTGATTGATTTATGTTTGTTAAGCCAGTCTTGCCTGAAAGGGCTACATTCTACTTGATCATGATGTATAATCTTTTTTAATGTGTTGTTGAATTCAATTTGCTAATTTTTTATTGAGGACTTTTGCAACAATGTTCATCAGAGGTATTGGCCTAGTTTTCTTTTCTTGTGGTACCTTTGTCTGGGCCTAAAATATCAAGGTGATTTGTTTCTCACAAAATGTGTTAGAAAGTATTCCTTACAGCTTTATTTTTTAAAGGAGTTTGAGAAGTATTGATATTAATTATTTTTTTGAAAGTTTGGTAGAATTCAGCTGTAAAGCCATCTGGTCCTGGGTCTTTCTTTGTTGGAAGGTTTTTAAATTACGACTTCAATCTGCTTGTCATTCATCTGTTCTGGTTTAAGATTTATTTCTTACTATGTTATTACCTATTGTGGATTAGCAGGGCCTCTGTTCCATGTAGTTACCCAGAAGCCCAGGCAAACATATTCAAAATGCACAGCTTTGCCTTGGAAGTGACAGATGTCACGTGTGCTCATGGATTACCTCCCAGAATTAGTTACATGGCCTTCTTGACTACAAGGGGGGTGAGTAAGAAGGAGAATTGAACCAGCTATTAATTGTAGTATCCTCCTTAGATATCATCTAGTTAGTGTTTTTTAACCCATTTGGGACCATGAACTTATTACATGTCTCATGAAAATTACGGGCCAGCTACACAGAAAAATGTAGATGATTATATACAACTTTTGTATTGAATTTCATTGAGTTTACAGATCCTACTACAACTCAGCCAGGAGGTCACTACCAGAAGTGTGGTGGAGCTGTCTTATAGTGGACAACAGGAGTCTTTTGTAAAATTGTTAAGAATTTTGCAAGACAATTGATGTGTTGCTAGCTCGAAATAGCCACAGTGGGAATATTGACACAATGGAAATTGGCAAATGCTACCAAATCAGCTCTGCCTAGTACTTCTTTTTCTAGAAAATTGGTTGCTAAACATTTCCAGTAACACCAATGCCATGAATGGCCTCCACTTGTTTGCATCTAAGCAACTCCTCCTGTAGATCAAAGATCTCAGATATACATATTACATGTCTATTCTGCTTGACTGGTAAGCAATTTCTTGAAGCATTGTCTTGGGAAGGAATCTGAGATATCAAAGTGTACTGGCATCAGATAGCAATATCTCACTTAGACATTAGAGTCCAGAGTGGCAGCAAAAGTGTGTAATTCTTTCTTTTTTAAAACAATGGCCTTATTATACATATAGAGGTACTAAATCCCAACAGGATTAAATGAAATGACCTGCTTCAGCTCAATTAATGTTGTCAACAACTCTGGATTTCTATACTGTATCCAACCCTGTCTCTGAATCAGAACTGAACAACTAGTTTCTGCAGCAGCCTGACATGACCATTGGTCACCCAGGAGACAGTGATTTGAGATGGTTATCACTCCTCTACTGAGTTTTATTGTCTTGGCCTTTGAAGGTCATAGCTTTTTCTGTGGGTGTGCATTATTTCTAGTACCATTTAGCTGAGAAGCATTGAGGTAAGTCCTCTTCTGGGAGAAGAGACTGTGTTTGATATAACCTGGACATCTGAGATTTCCATCTGAACTGGAGATTAGATTTGGAGATCAAAGAATAGGGCCAAATCATTCTTTAAATTTGTAAGCACCTGTTGGCATGACAACCCCTTGGCACTAGCCAACAAATTAGGGGTGATCCATTTTATCACCTATGCACTTTAAATTAATTAAATACATTAACCTTGAGTGTTTGCATTTTTCTAATGCACAATTATAAAACATACACGAAAAGATTAAAGTTGAAGGAATAATTTTAGCTAGAGACCTGGTTAAGGCATTGCCCTGTACATGGCTCCCAGATTATCTAAAATGAGGCAGCCATGGATGCTTCTTATGTGTGGCAACATGACTCCCAAAGTAGTTAACATACCAGTGGGAATGACCTCCTCATACATTGGGGTACACATGTGTCAGCCATTCTGGGTGCCCAACTGAAGGCACACTAAATTAGTCTCCTCCCACTGTTGACCTGGTGTGCTCCTAATTGAACTATGACCATCAGAGCACACAAGAAAGGACCATAAAGGCATAAAGGCATTGTTGCATTGATTAACGATAGTCATCAACGAAGTGTCAAGTCGTTACTGCTTGAACAACACAGGACACAGTCCCTGCCCTCCAGCAGCTCATAACCTGTGGATGATGTCCTTGTTCTACATGCAGAGAGATGGGGAAACCATGATCTACTCTGGTCCCCAGGATTCCCAGTCTCCCTGCAACAGATGGCCCATGTCCCAGACAAAAAGGATCTTGCTACTCCTCTTATTTTACATCCTAGAAGGAGCAAGCATGGGAGACTTGAAGAATGGTGTTGCAATGCCTTCATTCTTCAGAAAAATTAGACGGGAAATAATCTTCCCAAGAATGCACAACTACTTTATTTTACAGAAGTCAATGCAAACACCCAGTTTTCCCAGCTTCTAGTCCAGTGTGCTAATCAGTGGCATTTTAAACAGAGTTGAAATTATCTAAAATTTTGTTGAAAAAAAATGGCACACTTATGCCAATTTTCATACTACTCATTTACAATCAAATAATCTCTTTGTTTATAAGAAATGTGGTTTTTTGCTGATGATTTCTATTTGTTATTGTTGATTCAACTGCTTTGCATTTATGTTTTTGATTGGCCGTCTTTTTCTTTAATATTCTGGTTTCTACTAGTCATTACCATGAAAGAAATTAGGACAGAGACTGAAAGAATAATTAACAGCAAATGCACATTCATGCTTATGGTATTTTTATTTTTCAAGGAATTTTCCACTCTCATTTCCTCAGTTCATTTTCAAGCAACTTTATGATGCAGATTGACTATTACGATGTGACCCATTTTAGATTTCATTTAAGTGGGCACAGGAAAGTTAGGTAGCACTCACAGCATCACGCAAGCATTTAGTAACCAAGCAATGACTAGGACCAGTTTTCATGGCTTCCAGTCCAATGTTCTTTCTATGATACAAAGGCATAATATCTGCTCTAATATCTGAGTTATACCTACCAGCTGAAATATTTAAATGCAGGTTCCCAGAAGAGGTCATTAAAGTCATAATTACAATAATAATAAAATCTCCTTTTGTTATTTAGAAATATGTTTCTAAAATTCACTTCCTACTTATTTGGGGCCCTTTTTTTTGTGGGAAGGTAAGAAATCCTTTTTATTTTTTTTAATTTTTTAAATTATTATTATACTTTAAGTTCTAGGGTAAATGTGCATAACGTGCAGGTTTGTGACATATGTATACATGTACCATGTTGGTGTGCTACACCCATCAACTCGTCAGCACCCATCAACTCGTCATTTACATCAGGTATGACTCCCAATGCAATCCCTCCCCCTCCCCGCTCCCCATGATAGGCCCCGGTGTGTGATGTTCCCCTTCCCGAGTCCAAGTCATCTCATTGTTCAGTTCCCACCTATGAGTGAGAACATGCGGTGTTTGGTTTTCTGTTCTTGCCATAGTTTGCTGAGAATGATGGTTTCCAGCTGCATCCATGTCCCTACAAAGGACACAAACTCATCCTTTTTTATGTCTGCATGGTATTCCATGGTGTATATGTGCCACATATTCTTAATCCAGTCTGTCACAGATGGACATTTGAGTTGATTCCAAGTCTTTGCTATTGTGAATAGTGCCGCAATAAACATACGTGTGCATGTGTCTTTATAGCAGCATGATTTATAATCCTTTGGGTATATACCCAGTAATGGGATGGCTGGGTCATATGGTACTTCTAGTTCTAGATCCTTGAGGAATCGCCATACTGTTTTCCATAATGGTTGAACTAGTTTACAATCCCACCAACAGTGTAAAAGTGTTCCCATTTCTCCACATCCTCTCCAGCACCTGTTGTTTCCTGACTTTTGAATGATTGCCATTCTAACTGGTGTGAGATGGTATCTCATTGTGGTTTTGATTTGCATTTCTCTGATGGCGAGTGATGATGAGCATTTTTTCATGTGTCTGTTGGCTGTATGAATGTCTTCTTTTGAGAAATGTCTGTTCATATCCTTTGCCCACTTTTTGATGGGGTTGTTTGTTTTTTTCTTGTAAATTTGTTGGAGTTCTTTGTAGGTTCTGGATATTAGCCCTTTGTCAGATGAGTAGATTGCAAAAATTTCCTCCCATTCTGGAAGTTGCCTGTTCACTCTGATGGTAGTTTCTTATGCTGTGCAGAAGCTTTTTAGTTTAATTAGATCCCATTGTCAATTTTGGCTTTTGTTGCCATTGCTTTTGGTGTTTTAGACATGAAGTCCTTGCCCATGCCTATGTCCTGAATGGTATTATCTAGGTTTTCTTCTAGGGTTTTTATGGTATTAGGTCTAACATTTAAGTCTCTAATCCATCTTGAATTAATTTTCGTATAAGGAGTAAGGAAAGGATCCAGTTTCAGCTTCCTACTTATGGCTAGCCAATTTTCCCAGAACCATTTATTCAATAGGGAATCCTGCCCCCATTTCTTGTTTCTCTCAGGTTTGTCAAAGATCAGATGGCTGTAGATGTGTGGTATTATTTCTGAGGACTCTGTTCTGTTCCATTGGTCTATATCTCTGTTTTGGTACCAGTACCATGCTGTTTTGGTTACTGTAGCCTTGTAGTATAGTTTGAAGTCAGGTAGCGTGATGCCTCCAGCTTTGTTCTTTTGACTTAGGATTGTCTTGGAGATGCTCTTTTTTGGTTCCATATGAACTTTAAAGCAGTTTTTTCCAATTCTGTGAAGAAACTCATTGGTAGCTTGATGGGGATGACATTGAATCTATAAATTACCTTGGGCAATATGACCGTTTTCACGATATTGATTCTTCCTATCCATGAGCATGGTATGTTCTTCCATTTGTTTGTGTCCTCTTTTATTTCACTGAGCAGTGGTTTGTCGTTCTCCTTGAAGAGGTCCTTTACATCCCTTGTAAGTTGGATTCCTAGGTATTTGATTCTCTTTGAAGCAATTGTGAATGGAAGTTCATTCATGATTTGGCTCTCTGTTTGTCTGTTACTGGTGTATAAGAATGCTTGTGATTTTTGCACATTAATTTTGTATCCGGAGACTTTGCTGAAGTTGCTTATCAGCTTAAGGAGATTTTGGGCTGAGACGATGGGGTTTTCTAAATATACAATCATGTCATCTGCAAAGAGGGACAATTTGACTTCTTCTTTTCCTAACTGAATACCCTTGATTTCTTTCTCTTGCCTGATTGCCCTAGCCAGAACTTCCAACACTATGTTGAATAGGAGTGGTGAGAGAGGGCATCCCTGTTCTGTGCCAGTTTTCAAAGGGAATTTTTCCAGTTTTTGCCCATTCAGTATGATATTGGCTGTGAGTTTGTCATAAATAGCTCTTATTATTTTGAGGTACGTTCCATCAATACCGAATTTATTGAGCGTTTTTAGCATGAAGGGCTGTTGAATTTTGTCAAAAGCCTTTTCTGCATCTATTGAGATAATCATGTGGTTCTTGTCTTTGGTTCTGTTTATATGCTGGATTATGTTTATTGATTTGCGAATGTTGAACCAGCCTTGCATCCCAGGGATGAAGCCCACTTCATCATGGTGGATAAGCTTTTTGATGTGCTGCTGAATCCGGTTTGCCAGTATTTTACTGAGGATTTTTGCATCAATGTTCATCAGAGATATTGGTCTAAAATTCTCTTTTTTTGTTGTGTCTCTGCCAGGCTTTGGTATCAGGATGATGTTGGCCTCATAAAATGAGTTAGGGAGGATTCCCTCTTTTTCTATTGATTGGAATAGTTTCAGAAGGAATGGTACCAGCTCCTCCTTGTACCTCTGGTAGAATTCAGCTGTGAATCCATCTGGTCCTGGACTTTTTTTGGTTGGTAGGCTATTAATTATTGCCTCAATTTCAGAGCCTGCTATTGGTCTATTCAGGGATTCAACTTCTTCCTGGTTTAGTCTTGGGAGAGTGTAAGTGTCCAGCAAATTATTCATTTCTTCTAAGATTTCTAGTTTATTTGCATAGAGGTGTTTATAGTATTCTCTGATGGTAGTTTGTATTTCTGTGGGGTCGGTGGTGATATCCCCTTTATCATTTTTTATTGTGTCTATTTGATTCTTCTCTGTTTTCTTCTTTATTATTCTTGCTAGTGGTCTATCAGTTTTGTTGATCTTTTCAAAAAACCAACTCCTGGATTCATTGATTTTTTGGAGGGTTTTTTGTGTCTCTATCTCCTTCAGTTCTGCTCTGATCTTAGTTATTTCTTGCCTTCTGCTAGCTTTTGAATGTGTTTGCTCTTGCTTCTCTAGTTCTTTTAATTGTGATGTTAGAGTGTCAATTTTAGATCTTTCCAGCTTTCTCTTATGGTCATTTAGTGCTATAAATTTCCCTCTACACACTGCTTTAAATGTGTCCCAGAGATTCTGGTATGTTGTATCTTTGTCCTCATTGTTTTCAAAGAACATCTTTATTTCTGCCTTCATTTCATTATGTACCCAGTAGTCATTCAGGAGCAGGTTATTCAGTTTCCATGCAGTTGAGCAGTTTTGATTGAGTTTCTTAGTCCTGAGTTCTAGTTTGATTGCACTGTGGTCTGAGAGACAGTTTGTTATAGTTTCTGTTCTTGTACATTTGCTGAGGAGTGCTTTACTTCCAATTATGTGGTCAATTTTGGAATAAGTGTGATGTGGTGCTGAGAAGAATGCATATTCTGTTGATTTGGGGTAGAGAGTTCTGTAGATGTCTATTAGGTCTGCTTGCTGTAGAGATGAGTTCAATTCCTGGATATCCTTGTTAACTTTATGTCTCATTGATCTATCTAATGTTGACAGTGGGGTGTTGAATTGTCCCATTATTATTGTAGGGGAGTCTAAGTCTCTGTTAGTCTCTAAGGACTTGCTTTATGAATCTGGGTGCTCCTGTATTGGGTGCATATATATTTAGGATAGTTAGCTCTTCCTGTTGAATTGATCCCTTGACCATTATGTAATGGCCTTCTTTGTCTCTTTTGATCTTTGATGGTTTAAAGTCTGTTTTATCAGAGACTAGTATTGGAACCCCTGCTTTTTTTTTGTTCTCCATTTGCTTGGTAGATATTCCTCTATCCCTTTATTTTGAGCCTATGTATGTCTCTGCATGTGAGATGGGTCTCCTGAATACAGCAGACTGATGGGTCTTGACTCTTTATCCAGTTTGCCAGTCTGTGTCTTTTAATTGGAGCATTTAGTCCATTTATGTTTAAGGTTAATATTGTTATGTGTGAACTTGATCCTGCCATTATGATATTAACTGGTTATTTTGCTCGTTAGTTGATGCAGTTTCTTCCTAGCCTTGATGGTCTTTACATTTTGACATGTTTTTGCAATGGCTGGTACCGGTTGTTCCTTTCCATGTTTAGTGCTTCCTTCAGGGTCTCTTGTGAGGCAGGCCTGGTGGTGACAAAATCTCTAAGCATTTGCTTATCTGTAAAGGATTTTATTTCTCCTTCACTTATGAAACTTTGTTTGGCTGGATATGAAATTTTGGATTGAAAATTCTTTTCTTTAAGAATGTTGAATATTGGCCCCCACTCTCTTCTGGCTTGTAGAGTTTCTGCCAAGAGATTTGCTGTTAGTCTGATGGGCTTCCCTTTGTGGGTAACCTGACCTTTCTCTCTGGCTGCCCTTAAGATTTTTTCCTTCATTTCAACTTTGGTGAATCTGGCACTTATGTGTCTTGGAGTTGCTCTTCTCGAGGAGTATCTTTGTGGCATTCTCTGTATTTCCCGAATTTGAATGTTGGCCTGCCCTACTAGGTTGGGGAAGTTCTCCTGGATGATATCCTGAAGAGTGTTTTCCAACTTGGTTCCATTTTCCCCCTCACTTTCAGGCACCCCAATCAGACATAGATTTGGTCTTTTTACATAATCCCATACTTCTTGCAGGCTTTGTTCATTTCGTTTTCTTCTTTTTTCTTTAGATTTCTCTTCTCGCTTCATTTCATTCATTTGATCCTCAATCGCTGATACACTTTCTTCCAGTTGATCGAGTCGGTTACTGAAGCTTGTGCATCTGTCACGTATTTCTCGTGTCATGGTTTTCATCTCTGTCCATTCGTTTATGGCCTTCTCTGCATTAATTATTCTAGTTATCAATTCTTCCACTCTTTTTTCAAGATTTTTAATTTCTTTGCACTGGGTACGTAATTCCTCCTTTAGCTCTGAGAAGTTTGATGGACTGAAGCCTTCTTCTCTCATCTCATCAAAGTCGTTCTCCGTCCAGCTTTGATCCGTTGCCGGCAATGAGCTGCGTTCCTTTGCAGGGGGAGATGCGCTCTTATTTTTTGAATTTCCAGCTTTTCTGCCCTGCTTTTTCCCCATCTTTGTGTTTTATCTGCCTCTGGTCTTTGATGATGGTGACGTACTGATGGGGTTTTGGTGTGGGTGTCCCTCCTGTTTGTTAGTGTTCCTTCTAACAGTCAGGACCCTCAGATGTAGGTCTGTTGGAGATTGCTTGAGGTCCACTCCAGACCCTGTTTGCCTGGGTATCAGCAGCAGAGGCTACAGAGGATTGAATATTTCTGAACAGGGAGTGGACCTGTCTGATTCTTGCTTTGGAAGCTTCCTCTCAGGGGTGTACTCCACCGTGTGAGGTGTGGGGTGTTGGTCTGCCCCTAGTGGGGGATGTCTCCCAGTTAGGCTACTCAGGGGTCAGGGACCCACTTGAGCAGGCAGTCTGTCCCTTCTCAGATCTCAACCTCCGTGTTGGGAGATCCACTGCTCTCTTCAAAGCTGTCAGACAGAGTCGTTTGCATCTGCAGAGGTCTCTGCTGCTTTTTGTTGTTGTTGTTGTTGTTGTTGTTTAGCTGTGCCCTGTCCCCAGAAGTGGAGTCTCAGTTGAAAATGCAGAAATCACCTGTCTTCTGTGTCGCTCGCGCTGGGAGCTGGAGACTGGAGCTGTTCCTATTCGACCATCTTGCTCCGCGCCCCCGGACGTTTTCAACATTGGGCTCAAAGGTAAAAATCTGACAATATGCGTCAAAGAGTTCACATTTCAAAATCATGCACTTTTTTTTTCCATAGAAGTTTATCTCAAGTTCTCATTCATAATATGACTATTTAACCATTCTGTGCACATTTCTAATCAGTTGCCAAACCTAGAACAGATTAGGATTGAATGGAGGATGGGAGTGGGAAAAGGTAGGTAGAGTGATTACACTGCAGCAATGACTGTGAGAACAGTAGGTGATAAGTGGGAAGGTAACAGCAAGGGGGAGAATTCTTAAAATTTGGGAAGAAAACGAAACTGAAAGAAGGTAGTTCCTCTCCAAATAGTTAGTAGCCTGGCTCCATTTTCTGAACCTTGTTAGATCCTCCAATCCTACAGATAACACTGAACCATTAAGAGCGGTTTCATTTAAGTTCATTAAGATTAATAAAACACAGGGAGGTAGATTGTCACCTGTCGTAGAAAAGTTTCAATCCCACTTACTCAAGACTAAACCAAAACAAATATGTTTTTGTGTGTGTGTGTGTATGTATGCGTGTGGATATATTTGATGCTTTATGGAGTATAAGCAAATAAAACCAGTGTGTCTTTTGCTGTTGTTGCTTTTTAATTAGGAGGCAGAGGAATAAACTTCTGTTACCTGGAATTTCCCCCTATGTGGAAAACATCCTTTGCCTGCAATGGCAGATACATAAGGCATTAGTATCTGTTCTCTTCTATATTCTCAAAGGCTACTTTATCTCCCAGGATACAAGGAGCTGGAACCAGAGAGCCTGAGAACTTTGCCCTCCTGTCACAGTTGGAACCATCACTGTCACAGTGCACACATCTGGTGCTTTGTGCCCAAATACAGATTGGTCATTGTCTGTGGTATTTCCCAGAGCAGAGGATGACATTGCCAGCTGGTCCTGTAAGAGCAGAGAGCCCGGAAGCTAGGGGCATAGGGCAGAAGGAAGGAGCAGTTCAGAGGGTCACTGCATGACGCCAAGGCCCTTAGGAGCCTGGCAGCCATCAGGGTAATTCGGAGAGTGCAGTCCTAAGGTTGACTGCCACAAACGGTGACTTCCTACTTGGGCTTGCTCAAAAGAGGACTTACTGGGTATTTTTGCTCTTTTTTTTTTTTTTTTTTTTAATTATACTGTAAGTTCTAGGGTACATGTGCATAACGTGCAGGTTTGTTACATATGTAGACTTGTGCCATGTTGGTGTGCTACACCCATCAACTCGTCAGCACCCATCAATTCATCATTTACATCAGGTATAACTCCCAATGCAATCCCTCCCCGCTCCCCACTCCCTATAACAGGCCCCGGTGTGTGATGTTCCCCTTCCCAAGTCCAGGTGATCTCATTGTTCAATTCCTACCTATGAGTGAGAACATGCGGTGTTTGGTTTTCTGTTCTTGCGATAGTCTGCTGAGAATGATGGTTTCCAGCTGCATCCATGTCCCTACAAAGGACACAAACTCATCCTTTTTTATGTCTGCATAGTATTCCATGGTGTATATGTGCCACATTTTCTTAATCCAGTCTGTCATTGATGGACATTTGGGTTGATTCCAAGTCTTTGCTATTGTGAATAGTGGTGCAATGAACATACATGTGCATGTGTCTTTATAGCAGCATGCTTTATAATCCATATTTTTGCTCTTCTGGTTGCTATTTGTGGTTGCATTAACTTCAATATGCCTACCTACCACAACCTTGTTTCTGGGATTATTAACCACCAGTGGCCACTTGGGGTACTACAGTAACTGCGCTAGCTGCAATCACTGCAGATCTTTGCCCGTCTAGTTTCTTCTTGGTACTCCAGGTTGATCCCAAACACTATTTATTAGAAGAGACTGATCCTGATGATGCTACCTAATACTGCCTTCACCTTGCAGCCCAAACAATGTCCTAAGTCCTTGATGCTCTATGTTTTTTTCATAATAGCATTTGAAATTATCTTATTGTTTATATACTTCTTTACTGTTTCTCTCTTCTTCCATTAAGATAGAACATGTCTGTTCTGTTCACTGCTGCATCACTGTGCAAAACACTGCTTAGGACACAGCAGGTGCTTGATAAGCACATGTAGGAAAATGATGAATGAATAAATGGCTACATTAGGATTACTATTGTTTTCTCACCAAGTTTCTTTTAATTGACATTTGTAGAGTACAAGACATTGAGGATGCCACTGTGAGTCACAGGGAGGCTACGGGACTGTCCCAGTTCATGCAGCTTCCTTGCTGTGTGCGGGTCCATCTTAGGATGACAAAAACAACTATCTGATACAAGAAGTCCTGGTAATGTCAGTGACATGCATGGGGACCTCTTGTCTTTGGTGAACACTCTTTGTACTTCATCATCTGTGCACGGGTCTTTGATGGAACAACAGAAGAGACAAGGCTCATCTGACTGATCCAAGGAGCTAGGAAACCCAGGACTTATCTTTAGATCTCACCTCACCTGCCTGAGCAAGGAGGTGAGAATGGGATGTAAGGAGTCAGCTCTAGTGGCCTAAAGAATCATCTAACAGGGAAAGCTGAACGTATGGACATTATGGGGTCTTCTGCAACCCAGAAGTACAGGGCAAGATGTCCAGAATCTGGATCCTGTCTCTGACCTTATCCCCTTTTTTCAGTTATTCTCAACAGTCACTTTTTTGCTTGTAAGTGTAGAGATGCTCACCTTACTCATAATACAATCTAAAGATCTCCCATGACCTCTCTGACCTACAGGATGTCCCTCTAATGCCTCTCTTACCCTTCCCTTCTCTTGAGCTTTGCTGGACATTCCCAGTATCTCTGCCAAGGCCACTCTCCTCCCTGAGCACTGCTTGGCTTACTCCTTCATTTAACTTTCACTTTGACTCAAGTTACCATGTTTTCAGAGATATTCACATACACTTCACAAATATTTCTACTTATGATGGTTTTTTGTGTATCAACTTGACACGGCAAAGGGATGTCTAGATAGCTGGTAAACCATTGTTTCTGGTTATGTTTGTGAGGGTGTTTCTGGAAGACATTAGCATTTGAATGACTAGACAGAGCACTGAAGATCCACCCTCACCAATGCAGGTGACCATCATCTAATCCCTTGAGGGCTGGAATAGAACAACAACAACAACAGAAAGAAACCAGAGCAAATTTATTCTCTCTGTTTGACTCAGAAACTCTGTCTCCTCCAGCTTGAGGACACTGGTGCTCCTGGTTCTCAGGCCTTTGAACCCAAATCAGTGGGGCTTACAACATTGGCTGCCCTGGGTTTTGGACCTTTGGACATAGGCTGAATTATGCCAATGACTTTCCTGGTTCTCCACTTGGGGATGGCAGATCATGGGACTTCTTGGCCTCTATAATTAAGTGAGCCAATTCCCAAGCTGAAGAATAAAATTCAATAGAAAACTTGACTTTTGCACCATTTTCTTTTGGCAGCTATTCTCAGACATAATCTCATTTTATCCTCTTTCTTCAACAAATTCCTCCTCTGATGTTGCTGAATACTTATTTTCACAATTATGCTGTAGAGAAAGGAGTCACCTCAGAGCATCCATTCAGCCAATCTTTATTCTTCACTTTTTTCATTCTCAGGTCAAACCTTCAATCTATTCTCTGATTCAGTTCAGAGGAAGGTAGGCATGTGTTTACCTGCAGCTGAGAGTTAAGCAGGAAGCAGGGCAGTGAACTGCCTCCCTGTTGTTACACCTAAGCTCTTTCTGCACTGGGTACTATATGGAATGATTCATTTAAATTAGTATTTTGCCATGGTATTGATGGACATCTACACCATTAGTGTGCTCAACCATGACACAGAACTAATTTATATATAACTATTTATATATAACTTGATGGTGTGTTCTTCCAACCTCCTTGCTCAGCAGAAAATTTTAGGCTAATTCTTCTTAGTTCCACTTTGGTGTTAAAGGAAGTCTTGGGCATTCCACTAGTGCTACCACCTCCAAAGAAGATATTCAAGACCAAGTTTATGTTTCTACATGAGTGGGTGAGGGCTTACATTGGTCCAAACCATCATATTTGTGGTTATTCATGGAAGAAGGGTTTGCTGGGGTTGGTGGTCAGTTACATCCCCAAGAGCAGAGTTGAACATCATTTCAAACTGGACACTTCGTGAGTAATGGGCTTCCCACTGTTGGTGGATAAGCTCCTCTGGAGGGCAACGGGGGGAACCATCTGTAGTGAGACAGCTTCCTAATCATTGTCATTCTTTCCCCAGAGATGGAGGTTTATCTTGTCCTTATACTCTTATCTCCCCAGTCTCTGTGCATCTACATGTCTCCTTCTTTGGCCTCTGTCATTTATCAGTCTCTGCAAATGGAGGATTGTATCTTCCTATCTAAAGCAGTTTGCAGAGTATTTGTCATTGTTTCCACAGTGAGTCACTACCCACTGTCTATATGGAGAATAGAAGGAATGAACCCTTAGAGTATAATTGAAATAATTTCCTGAGTGTTGGGGACAAGCTGTTTGATTCTGAAGAATACTTTATATGAATAATTTTAGTAATGGAAGATGTTGTTCTCAGAGTCAAAATTAGAGTGGTTTAGACTCTAATGAGCCTAACAAAGTGACATTACTGTGAAGCCCTGTCCAGTACAGTAGGATCCCATCTAATACTGAGTTCATGGAAAGCTCTCAACAGATGAAGGCATCATGCCAATTGGTCAAGTCAAGAAACACTACCTGGAGAATTACTGTTTACCTGGAATTGTTTGTGTTTGAAGAGATTATTTAAAACATAATATAGAACCAGACATGATGGTCCACACCTATAAACTCAGCTACTCAGGAGGCTGAGCCAGAAGGATCCTGTAAGCCCAAAAGTTTGAGGATGTAGTGCACCCTACTATGCCATGAGTACTTCCATGACCTGACACCTTTGCTTTCTGAGTTCAATGTACATAAACTTTGTTTCATAAATACAATTACTAAAAATGTTGTATATAATTGTTGTTATGGTATGTATATAGGATATGTATGAAATATAAATGATTTTCAAGTTTAGATTTGTGTCTTATCCCCAAGATATCTCATTATATATATGCAAATATTTCAAAATTCAAAAACATCCAAAATCCATAACACTTCTGGTCCCACGTATTTCAGATAAGGGATATTTAACCTGTATTTCATTTAGACAATGGGTACTACTTTAAGATACCTGAAAAATCCCTCAATTAATTTACGTGTTAGGTTTCTTCTAAATCTATAAGTCTGTTATAAACCCTCTATGGTTTATATAGACTAGAGGCTAGGCTGGTCAAACGAGGTACTTTAAAGACATAAAACTAACAGGCTATCACTATCAGAGTTCTATGTCAGCAATGGTGCAGAACTAGAGGGCACTTTCTTTGGAAGAAGCTTAGGAGTTTGTCCATTGTCTAGAATCTAGCATTTTAATGCTCTAGTTTAGAAAGCACATTATATGTGTTAGCCTTGATGCCACATGGGAATATAGCAAGAGTGAGAAAGTACACAGATGGTGGGAGGTGTAAAATACTTTGTGAAGACCCGGTGATTTGAACTTCATTTCCACTCCAGAGAAATCAAGGGCCAGTGTCATTATCATTTCCTTAGGGAAGATGCAGATGCATTTATTTTTGTAATAAATTAGATGATTTCATTGCATCCTGCAAAGTCAAAGGACTTATCTTCAAATTCATTTTGTCACATGAAAAAGCAGACTATTGATTAATTATACAACCAGTAAGGCTATTTTCCCTGAACCAAACACAAAATTCCTTCAGCACTGATAACACGGTTTTCAACTCAACTCTATTTCACTAACTATTTGAGCACTTATCATGTGCAAAGAGCTGTTTGTTTCCAAGCTTGGTTCTAGCGAAGGGATTATTAGAAGTTGCAGAGACTGTCATCTGGAAATGGTAGGCAGTGGAAAGCTACAGGAAATGGGAAGTGGGGAAAAGCCTTACACCTCACAAGAGGAGCAAGACAACCCAAGTTGTATGCCCACAACCACAGCAAATTCAGCACTCAAGCCTGAGGGTAGTTGTCAGTATTTCAGTCAGGCCAGCGTAGGGTGAGCATGGGCAAAGACCACGTCCCTGTGAATTTCGAGATAACAGACATCTTTGCAAAGATTTTGTATTTCAGGCAAAATTCCCCCATAAAAAGTAATATTTTGGATGGATACATAGACACTAAGAAGCCCCCCAAGGAAAAGAGGAGCTGATAACAGCTTGGGTACAACCAGTAGATATTAAAGAAGAGCTACTTGTCACAAATGATCAAGCCAGTGCCTATCACAACCTGTGAGCTCTTTCACTACTTGGTGTAAACACCTCTGAGACTTGAGAAAGGGACTTTTGTTCTATTTCCTGACAATTTATTTTCCTACTGTTTTCAGGAAAAGAGCTGAGTAGACTGCCATCACCTGGCTATTCAAGAATTGTTAGGGGCTAGGGCAGGAGGTGGGAGAACTGGAGAGAGGCATGGTCTTTGCCTTGAAGGAGTTGGCGGAAGATTAGAGATAAGATACCGTTGTGCAAATAACTACCTACGTATAGACTAGTCAAAGAGAGGACTTGTGCAGAAGTTTAAGAAACCTTCCCCTGAAGACTGAAGATGAATGTAACAGAGAGAGTTGAAAGAAAGGGCACAGAGATGGGGGAATAACATGAGCAAATATAGTAGGGAAAAAAAAAAAAAAAAAGCAGACCCTTCAAAGCTTCAATGTGAGGTTCATGAAATTAGGTAGGAAAGGTGGCAAGTAGGTGGCGGTGTTCCAGGTCCTGCTTCCCTATGACCTCCTCCTCATGCCAACATGACCCTTACTTCTCACCAAAGCCATGTGTGGGTAGAAAGCCCACCAAACTAAAAAGAAGAAAGTGCAATCAAAATGAGCCTCAGAGACTGTGAGCTCACAGGTGGCCCCAAACTGCAAGAGTAGTCTGACCAAAAACACTTCCTCCACACTTACCCTTATAGTCAGTCCCTTACTTTTGAGGCTCCAGACTCAGACAAGGCTTCATTTTTTATTGGAATTTCATTACAGGAAGTAAGGAGGGGAGTGCATGCTAACCCAGTACCAGGAACCACACACAGTCCTTTAGCACATTATTATTACAGATTTTCTGTTTGTTTGTTTTAATACATGCACATGACCCACACACCATTTCAAGAAGTGCTTGTGGTCATCAAGAGAGGAGGTGGCTTGTGCCACATCAGGTAGGTAGAGAAAAATGACCTGTAACACTCAGATCACAGCAGATAAGGAGACTGAGGAGAAGATAAACCTTCTCATTGGACATTTCAAAGCCTCTCTAAAATGGGTGCTTCTGACATATATTTTTTGAATGTTAAGTGAAACATTTAGAATATAGAAGTAGGTAACAGTGTTAGGGGTCTTTTTGTAGTTATTATTTTTAATTTTTAGGAAGTGAAGTTTTGTTGATGATAGAAGTGCTGCTTTCTTCATTAGTAGTAGTCCTATCACCCCACTCAGCCAAGTGGAAAACCCCTCCTTCTTTCTGTGACTTCTTATGCCACCAACATGAGGCTGCATCTTTATATCCACTCTTTACCCTTAAAGCTAATAGTAGTTTGAGGCTAGACTTTAGAGGACCTCAAATGTTATGGTAAGGGCATTTGGTGTTATTTAATGAGCCCTTAGAAAACATCACAGAAGGAAGAGTTAAATAACCAAAGGTGTCTTTAAGGAAGATAGCTGCAACAGTTAAATAGAATGAACTGGATGGTAAACTGGAAGCTCTTGTAAGTGGAGGCCACGCTAGGAGCTGTGATCTGATCCAGGTGAGACAATAAAAAATTAGCTGTACTGGGGGCATTGCAATAAAAAGAGAGCATATATGCTGCCAGTTTCTAGATTTACAGCAACCTTGACATGCAATACTAGAAATAGACACCAGCTTCCCTGCACTGCTGCTGACATTATCAATAAAATATAAATAGTAATAAAAATAATAGCTAGTAATTACTGAGTACTTACTATGTATCAGGCATCATACTGAATCCTTTATATTTATTAACTTATAGAATGAATAAACTTCTCAACAACACTCCCAAGCAGGCCTATTATTATCCTGCTTTGTAGGGTAGGTAAGGATTTTGATGCTTCATGATGCTAAGTAACTTGCTCAAGCATTAGCATCAGGTAAACAGAAGAACTAGGCACCAAATATAGGTCTGTAGGACTTTATAGTTCATGCCCTTCATAAAAGATTGCCCATCTTCTCTACTGCATAAAGCAGTTGCCTGCCACACCCAAAGAAAATGGTAGGAAACGTGCCTCTCTCGCAATGCTGTGATTCATTTCCACAATGAATCTACATTCCACAATGAATTCTAAGACTTTGGCTTAGAATGAGGGTTAGAGAAAAAGTCATTTGTTAAATTAAAATTTTAAAATATAATCTTAATATGTGAATTGAGAAAATGGAAAAGAAAAGGGGCAATGCCAGCCATGCGCAAGAAGGAATATTTTAGGGCAATATACCAGTGTGTGCCAAAGAAAGGTAAACTGAAGGGAGGAACAGAAGAACTCCATAATTAGGTTTCCAGTTCACTGAGTTTGCATCACACATCCTTGAGCATGTCTTTACTGAAGGGATTGTAAAAGACAGACAAGATGGTTGAGCTTTTGAAGCCTGTATATTGGGAAAACTTTGTTACTGGATGAGAGACTGATGTTAGACAAAAGTGACGTCAATAATGGGGGAGGTGAGTGGGTGGACATTGATGCCTCATGGTAAACCCTGATGTTTTGAAACTCTTGGATTAGATTACTGGCTCCATTTACTGATCTTAATGATGAGTAGAAGGAATTGGTGTAAAATTTAAAAAGAAATTTACAATTGAGGGTCGCTTTGGAAGCACCCAGGTAACACGTTTTGTTCTGTTTTTGAGACAGGGTCTTCCGTGTTGCCCAGGCTGGTCTCAAACTCCTGGACTCAAGCAATCCTCCCACCTTGGCCTCCCAAAGTGCTGAGATTACAGGTGTGAGACACTATGCCCAGCCCGAGTAACGGGATTTTGTGCAAACAAATCAGTAACCAACTGGGGTGAGTTCAGGTTGATGGCTTTAGCAGATTCTGTTATGTGGACCTTGGAATTTATTGGAAGATGGAAATGTGGCATCCTCAGAGTGTTTTCCAAGGGACTGTCTCATGCTAAATGCACTATTTAAAGCTTCACGTTTCCCTGGAAGATATTTAGTGGTGCATTTGACTTCCATTTAGGAATAAATAATTATTTACAAAAAGTTTTCCCCTAATAAGAGCTTTGATTATTTAGAGAAGGTTTGTCCTTTCTGTGATAAAAATGCTTATTACAGTGCTTTAAATTAGATACAAAGCATCCTCATTAACACAGCCAGTCTGGTAAATAACATGTCTTAGGGAAATTGTCTTATTAAATAATAATTAGAGCCCTTGCTCAATAGAACGTTAGAATCCTAGTTTCATAAATGAGACCCCTTTGCCATTCATTCTTTTATTTTTTGTCTGTATACCTGTAAAACTAGCAATGTAAGAGAATAACAAAAATAAATCCAAGTTAAGTGAATTCTTCTTGGTTCTAAGCTTTGCTTTGGTAGTTATCTTTGCAGTTTGAGTTCCTCCTTGGTGTAATGGCAGAACAAAGCAAAAACTTCTTCAGTTATTTTTATTTTTATTATTTTTAGAGACAGGGTCTCTCTGGAATCTATGCTGGAATGCAATGGCAGCATCATAGCACAGTGTAATCTTGATCTCCTGGGCTCAGGCAATACTGCCACCTTAGCCTCCCAAGTAACTGGGACTACAGGTGTCCACTGACATTCCTAGATAATTTTTTTAAAATGTTTTTGTAGCGACAGGGTCTCACTATGTTTCCTAGGCTGTTCTAAAACTCCTGGCCTCAAGTGATTCTGTCTTGTTAGCCTCCCAAAATGTTATGATTATAGGCAGTAGCCACCATGCCCAGCCTGGATCTTTATTGGTACTTACTGTATTAGTTTTTCATGCCGCTATGAAGAAATAAAGAAAAAGAGGTTTAATGGACCCACAGTTCCACATGGCTGGGGAGGCCTCACAATCAAGGTAGAAGGCAAAGGAGGAGCAAAGGCACATCTTATGTGGCTGCAGGCAAGAGACTGTGTGCAGGGGAACTGCCCTTTATAAAATCATCAGATCTCATGAGATATATTCATTATCATCAGAAAATCATTGGGTAAAACCACCCCCATGATTCAATTCGCTCCTACTGGGTCCCTCCCATGACACATGGGGATTATGGAAGCTACAATTCAAGATGAGATTTGCGTGGAGACACAACCAAACCATATAATTCTGCCCCAGTCCCTCCCAAATCTAATGTTCTCACAATTCAAAACACAACTATGCCCTTCCAACAGTCCCCCAAAGTCTTAACTCATTCCAGCATTAACTCAAAAGTCCAAGTCCAAAGTCTCAACTGAGACAAGGCAAGTCTCTTCCACCTAGGAGCCTGTAAAATCAAAAGCAAGTTAGTTATTTCCTAGATACAATGGAGGTACAGGCATTGGGTAAATACACCTGTTCAAAATAGGAGAAATTGGCAAAAACAAAGGGGCCACAGTCTCCATGCAAGTCCAAAGTCCAATAGGGCAGTCATTAAACCTTAAAGTTCCAAAATGATCTCCTTTGACTCCATGTCTCATATCCAGGGCATGTTGATGCAAGAAGTAGACTCCCATGGCCTTGTGCAGCTCCACCTCTATGGCTTTGCAGGGTACAGCACCCCTCCTCCCAACTGCTTTCACAGCTAGCATTGAGTGCCTGTGACTTTTCCACGTGCACAGTCCAAGCTCTCAGTGGATCTGCCATTCGGGAATCTGGAGAACAGTGTCCCTTTTCTCACAGTTCCACTAGGAAGTGTCTCATTGGGGACTATGTTGGGGCTCCAGCTCCACATTTCCCTTCTGCACTGCCCTAGCAGAGGTTCTCCATAAGGGCCACACCCCTGAAGCAAACTTCTGCCTGGGCATCCAGGCATTTCCGTACATCCTCTGAAATCTAGATGGAGGTTCCCAAACCTCAATTCTTGATTTCTGTGCACCTGCAGGCTCAACACCACGTGGAACCTGCCAAGGTTGGGGCTTGCACCCTCTGAAGCCACTGCCTGAGTTGTTCTTTGGCCCATTTCAGCCATGGCTAGAGCAGCTGGGATGCAGGGCACCAAGTCCCTAGGCTGCTCACAGCAGGGGAGCCCTGGGCCCTGTTCCATGAAGCCATTTTTTTCTCCTAGGCCTCCAGGTCTGTGGTGGGAGAGGCTGTTGTGAAGGTCTCTGATATGCCCTGGAGACATTTTCCCCATTTTCTTGGTGATTAACATTCGGCTCCTTGTTACTTATGTTAATTTTTGCAGCCAAGTTGAATTTCTCCCCAGAAATGTGGTTAACTTTTCTATCACATCATCAGGCTGCAGATTTTCCAAACTTTTATGCTCTGCTTCCTTTTGGATACTTTGCCACTTAGAAATCCCTTCTGCCAGGCACCCTAATCATCTCTCTGAAGTTCAAGGTTTCACAGATATATAGGGCAGGGGCAAAATGTCTCCAGTCTTTACTTTACTCCAGTTCCCAATAAGTTCTTCATCTCCATCTGAGACCACCTCAGCCTGGACTTTATTGTCCATGTCACTATAAGCATTTTGGCCAAAGCTATTCAACAACTCTCTAGGTTCCAAACTTTCCCACATTTTCCTGTCTTCTGAACCCTCCAAACTATTCCAATCTCTGCCTCTTACAAAGTTGCTTCCACATTTCTGAGTATCCTTATAGTGGTAGCACACTCCCAGTACCAATTTACTGTATTAGTCCATTTTCACACCGGCATGAAGAAATACCCAAGATTGGGTAATTCACAAAGAAAAAAGGTTTAATGGACTCAGTGTCGTGTAACCACACAATCATGGCAGAAGGCAAAGGAGGAGAAAATTCACATTTTACATGGAGGCAGGCAAGAGAGTGTGTGCAGGGGAACTGCCCTTTATAAAACTATCATATCTCATGATACTTATTCACTATCATGAGAACAGCCTGGGAAAAACCCAGCCCTCTGATTCAATTACCTCCCACTAGGTCCCTCCCACAACACGTGGGGATTATGGGACCTGCAATTCAACAGGAGATTTGGGTGGGGATACATCTAAACCATATTAGGTACTATGCATGGAAATGTTCTTCAGGTATAGATGACTTTAGCCTTCATTTAGTTCAGCTTTCTATTTAAATAAGGCTGTGTTATGTAATTTCTCCAATTCACAATTATGCATTGTTTGGTTATTTGCATTCAGTACAACTCTATTACAACTTTATGCTATTTGCACTATTGTCAGACTGGTCAAATTAGCAAAAATCTCCTGCTTATTTTGAGCCAAAATGAGACTGCTTAAATTCTATTTACTAATGCTAAGTTTAAGGATTACTCTTATGTCTGGAGTAAGTCTTATACCACAGTTCCCTTGATGTGTTCCAGGATAGTGCTTCACACATCTGCAGGAAACTCTGCTATAGCCCTTTAGTCCATTGTAAATGTAGCAGCTTCCTTCATTCATTCTTTACATGATTCATTTTCAAACATTTTTTTTTTTTGTGCTTCTATGGGGTAGCATGGGAGAGGCAAGAGAACCAAAACCCTCCTCTCATCCTTCAATTTTTAGTGGAAATTAGAAATTCTTCCACTTCTAACACCTAAACAGATAGGTAAATAAGATAATTTCAGAGAGAGAATGTAAAATGAAGACCAGCCTGAACAACGTGGTGAAACCCCATCTCTATTAAAAATATGAAAAAATCAGCCTGGCATGATGGCACACGCCTATAATTCCAGCTACTCAGGAGGCTGAGGCAGGAGAATCGCTTGAACCCGGGAGGTGGAGGTTGCACTGAGCCGAGATTGTGCCATTGCACTCCAGCCTAGGCAACAGAGTGAGACTCTGTCTCAAAAAAAAGAAAGAAAGAAAGAAAGAAAACTGAAGGAAAAGTAAAATAGGGTAAGATAATAGAGGGTGATGAGGAATGGGGAGTCAGGTGGTTAATTTTGATAATGTTGTTAGAAGAGTACTCTGAAGAAGTCTCATTTATGTTTAAATCTAAATTCCAAAAGGAATTCACCCAAAAGGGTGGATTCCAAAACTACCAAATTTATAAGGCAGAACCTTACAATTAAAAGGAGTAGAGATAAAAAGGCCCTAAGCAGAAATAGCATAAACACAATTGGATGACTGGGGGCAAACCTTCCTCTGAACCAATTCTACTTTTTCCATATTGCTCTTAAGTGGTGGGGCTCAGAACTGGAAAAAATGGCATAGGTGAGCTCTGATCAGTGCACATCACAGATGTCTCTGTAGTCTCAACTGTCAAGGTTGCATTTAGTAACCTATGACACCGCAGACTTGTTTAAGCTTCTGACAGCTTTGATATTGAGAACCCACATGAACTACCTACCCTTCAAGACCATGTCCTCACACCTGTATTCATAAAATCTATAAAATTTTAATGTAAATGTAGAATTCCCATATTTTTCATTTTATTTAATTCTATTTTGATTTATATAGAGTGTAACAACCTTGAGGCATTTTGAACTCTGTTTTGGTCACCACTGTAATCTAGCCATCCAACAGTAATTTGTTAAACACATTGTATGTGCTTCTATTAAACACTTACGTGAAGATGTTCACCGAAACAAGACTGAAGGTTGAGTCCCCACAGCCGTCCTCCAGAAAACGTTTTCTCCATGTTCAGAACCACCAATACATCATAGGATGGATATAGAACCAATTTTATTTTCACATAAATAATACAATATCTTAGTCTTAATTCAGCTTGTTTTTGTATGTCATGAGAGATTATGTTCAATGCATTCATGAAGTTGAGATAAAATAGCTTTAACACTATTTTATTAACTAAGTAACTAAACTGAAAGAAAGGAAAAATAAGCAAAAAGGAAAGAAAGAAAGAGAGTGGGAGGAAGGAAGCGATGGAGGGAGGAAAGAGAGACGGATGGAAAAAAAGAGAAGGAAAGGAAAGGAAAGGGAAAGGAAGGGAAGGGAAGGGAAGGGAAGAAAGGAGGAAGGGAGGAAGGGATGGAAAGAAGAGAAGGAAGGGAGGAAGGAAGGAAACCTTGACTAAATTTGACACAACGATCTACCTAGTCACCTGTGTTGTTTTATGTAATCTTGTTTTCAATGTCCCTGAGCTACCTGCATCATAAGAGTCTGGAGAATTTTGACATGGTGGACATTGCCTTACCTGTTTTTGCTGAGGAGGTAGAATGTTCATGTTCTTCTCCCTGATCATTGCAGGACTGATTCATTTTCATCCTTCAGCTTTCAGCATTGATCTCACCTCCTCGAAGATGACATATCTGATCCCTCTGTCTAAAGTAAGCCCCATTCACAATATCGTTTTATTCTTTCTCCAAACATTTTTATGGATATACCATAATTAATAATGACATATATTTGTTTATTTTACTTTTATTCTCTCTTCTACCAAACAGTAAGCTTCAGTAGGGTTGCCTGGTGCTTACTTAGGTCACCGCTGGAACCTCATTTCCTGGCATGGTCAAATGAATTAATGAACAAATGAAGGCACATGTAAATGTAAGAATAAGATATTAATTAAAACTTGAGTTTTATAAGTAGGCAGACCTGAGGTAAAATTCTGGCATAATCATTAACTAGCTATATTCCTTTTGGAAAGTCACTTAGCCTCAGAGATTCCTCCTCCTATAAAAAAGATTGTTCTGAGATAAAGAATGTGGAAATGACTGCTATGTGGTAGGTTCTTACTGAATGCTAGTTTTCTTCTCTCTCTCTCTCTCTCTCTCTTTCTCTCTCTCTCTCTCTCTCTCTGGACACAGTCTTGCTCTGTCATCCAGGCTGGAGTGCAGTGGTGGAATCTCAGCTCACTGCAACTTCCGCCTCCCAGATTCAAGTGATTCTTCTGCCTCAGCCTCCGTAGTAGCTGGGATTACATGTGCCTGCCACCACGCCCGGCTAATATATATATATATATTTGTATTTTTAGTAGAGATGAGGTTTCACCATGTGGGCCAAGCTGGTCTCAAGCCTCTGACCTCAGGTGATCCACCCTCCTCAGCCTCCCAAAATGTTGAGATTACAGGCATGAGCCACCATGCAGGACCCTTGTTACCCATTTCTGTAAGCTTTTAGCACTTCTCACATTCTTCCTGCATTCTCAAAGATTATCGACATTGTCTCTAACTATCTGAAGGGTTTTATCAATGGCACTAAATTCTACTTGGGTGTTTTTCATTTTAAGTTTTCAACTTCCTCACATGATTCTTTCATTTGCATATCCTTATAGGATGTTTTCTTTTAATTTTCTAGTTGGAGTCCCATTTCTTCTCCAGAAGCAATCTTTACCCCCTCTACGTTATCAAACATCATAATTTTCTAGGTAAGTAACTTAGATACTCAGGTCATATTTACATATTAGATATCAAAGATATATTTGTTGATGAGTAAACTGGCTAATCAGGGCCTTACTCTTGGTAACTCTGTCTTCCATCCCCACAGAGTAGAATTCTTCTATAACATGGAGGTTTCTTTGGTTTTGAGAAACTCTTAAATTCTTAGAATTAAGAAAGGATCTTAGTAGACAAATCAAAAAGAAAAAGGCTAAGAAACCTTAGTGAAAAATGTCAAGAATATATCCCATACATCTAGATCTTAGGCCAGTTCTCTTTCTCGTAAGATTAAGAACTAGCATTTGATAAGTAATACTACCATGTGCTGAGTAACTAATTCATTTAATTTTCACAATAACCCTAGGCAGAAAGCAAACAACATTATCATCTCCATATAGAAACAAGCTAATCACGATTGGTTAACTTGTCTAATTTCTCACTGCAGAANTATATATATTCTCTATCTGTAGGATAGGTATGTTGGAGGCCCTCAAGACAACCTCCATGTTCAGAGATCTTCTAGAAGAATGAAGTGTACTCAACATATAATTGTACTCACAGCTAAGATTTGTTGCATTGATAAAGTAATAATATACCTGGATCATGAAGGAAAGAGACACAAGTGGAGTCTGGAGGAGTCCAGGGGCAGACTTCCTCATGCTTTCTCTCTCCCACATACAGCTTTCTTTTGTCCCACAGAGATTTCTTTTGTGTGGTATGGTTGTGTCCGGAGTAGCTTACTCAGTGCCCAATTTCTGGGGATTGCTTTTGCAGTTACCCTTTTCCTAGCATGTACCAACATTCCAGACACCCATAAGGAAAGCAAGTATTCATCATAAACCATATTGTCTGTGCAGTCTATAAACAGTGAACCACTTTTATCAGTTATGGAAAATTTCATTTCAGTGTAGAGAACTATTTACCAGCCAGGTTCTCAGACACCAGCCAAGGGCAAAACTTGGATGGTGGCATTTCTAAAAATTGCATTCTCAGGTTTGCTATATTAATTCTTTTCTGCACAGTAAGGCACAAATTTTTATTTTTGTTTTGTTGTTGCAAATATGTTTCTACATATATTAAGCTGAGTTTCTTAACTTAGTACTTTATATTTGTGACGGTTAATTTTATATTTCAAATGCCTAGGCTATGGTACCCAGCTGTTTGATCAAACACCAGTTTAGATGTTGCTGTGAAGGTTTATTTTTTTTATTTTTATTTTTTATTTTTTAGATGTGATTAACATTTATACAAGTAGACTTTGAGTAAAGCTCATTACCCACCATAATGCTGGTTGTTATCCAATCAGTTCAGTGCCTTCAGAGAAAAGACTGAGCTCCACACACCCACCCTACAAAGAGGAAGGAATTCTGACTCCAGATTGCCTTCAACTCATGACTATAACACATACTTTTGCCTGGGTCTCCAGCCTGCCAGCCTGCCAGCCTGCCCTGCAGACTTCAAACTTGCCAGACCCCACAATCACATGATCCAATTGCAATTGTTTTAAATCTCTTTCTGTCTCTGTCTCTCTCTCTCTCTTTCTCTCTCTCTCTCTGTATACACACACACACACACACACACACACACAGATATGCATATATATATATGCATTCTTTTTGTTGTTGGTGTTTAGTTGCTTATAATTCCATTTAGTGAAGATATCATAGTTTACTTCACCAGTTTCCATAATCGAAATCTGGGTAGTTTTAAATTCAATCATTTGATCATCACAGTGTTTCAATGAATAGTCCTATCTTATGTTATTTAATATTCTTGTCTATCACTATGTTTCAAGTAGATTCCTAGAAGTGAGATTACTGCATCATATGATTTCCCTTGGCATTTGTCAAGCACATTAAAAATTACTATAATGAATGACCTCACTTACCCTTGGGCATTATTTATTCTTTAGGTCATCCTTTGAATCCAGAACATAAATCATTTTGTATATTTCAAATGTGCCATTGTACATTTTAAAGGTTCATATGTGGAAATAAGAAAACATTAAATAAAAGATAAGTTGTATCTCAAAATGTATGGGTTAATTAAGGTAGGTAGGGTGTGGAAAGATATTGGCTTGAAATGGAAGGTGTGTGCATGGAGAAGCAATAAGATCAGAATTCTAGTTTAACTGCAGGCAAAAGTATGGATCTGTAAAGAGAAACCATACTTTTTGGGAAAATGAGGTCAAGGAAAGTTAAGCTGAGAGACAGTTTAAAACAACTCCTCGAAAAATGATAAACAAAATGCATCTTCTGCTTCAAATTAATGTGTGTATACAAAATAATTGTCTCTACCAGAGTAACTAAAATATAATTGGATTTTAGATATCCTATATTTTTTATGTTAATTTATTCACCAAGAAGATAATTGAAGCAGGAACTGCAGAAATGAGTACTTTGTCCCCCAGGTGCCCTGATGACTTCAGGCTGATGGAACGTATGTGAAGAACATGAGTCTTTGGGAAAGAGCGGGTTTGGAGGGCAGGAGAGAGATTAGGGAATGGAGACCATGCAGATAGATTTTTCTCAGGCCCATGTCCTGGGGGTATATTCAGGAAACATGTCCTATTTTAGAGATATTTTATAGATACTATTCAGGAGAGTTACTGGCCTAAGACTACATTGAAAAGTATTTTAAGCAGTAACACTGAAATAGATCCACAGATCCCATGGGAAAAATAACCTCTTAAGAAATCAAAAGAGTGGGCTGGGCGCAGTGGCTCATGCCTCTAATGCTAACACTTTGGGAGGCTGAGGCTTGTGGATCCCCTAAGGTCAGAAGTTCGAGACCAGCCTGGTCAACAGGGTGAAACCCCGTCTCTACTAAAAATACAAAAAAAATTAGCTGGGTGTGGTGGCACATGCCTGTAATCCCAGCTACTTAGGAGGCTGAGGCAGGAGAATCACTTGAAACCAGGAGGCAGAGTTTGCAGTGAGCCAAGATGGCGCCACTGCACTCCAACATGAGTGACAGAGTGAGACGCTCTCTCAAAAGAAAAAAAAAAAAAAAGAAAGAAAAGAAATCAAAAGAATAGTAAAATGTCACCAAGCTAAGTCATGAAGTTAAGGACCATGACTGCTTTTGTTCATGGTTATATTCTCAGTGCCTAACACAAAATAGATATTCAGGACAATTGAGTCAAAAGAATGAAGAAATGAATTAATTTAAAATATACTAGGAAATAGAACTATAGGTTTTATAAGAGGCTGATCCTTAGCTTAACATCTTGCTGAGTAACTCATAGACTTGGCACACATTAGCATCTTCATAAGCATTCTATGAGTGGATATTCACCTCCATCTCCATTTTCTTCCAAGGAGCTGATCATTCTGGTGTAAGTCTGTGGGCTCATTTCCTGAGTGTGGCTGACTTTCTGTTTTATAAGGGCCACCATGCTATATCCTTTCAAACCTTTTTGAGACACAGCTTTCCCCTCCTCAGCAACCACCTTCTTCAGCTACATTCAAGAACACCCACAGAAAAGTCTTTGGCTGTGAGGAATCATTTGTTAATCAGCACAGGAACCAGAGGAACAGAGTAAGAAATACATGCAGAGGGAAATGGTGTTCATCTTCTCAGCGTTTTCCAGTCTTGGTCCCTGCAGTCTTTGTACTCCCTTTCTCAGGTGGGATCTCAATATTCCAGTGGTTTCCAATCATCCTTGTATCTCAGATGGCTTTCACCAAACCTCTCTTCTCCTGCACTGTCCTCTACAGCTTGGAGTCAAGCTTACATAGAATAACTCTTTTTACCAAGTGTCCTCTTTCCAGCATAGTCCCCAAAGTACAATGAGAATGAAGCAGCAGGTGAGCACTGTCATTCACTTACCTGGCCTAACTTGTATTTTACATTTGTGGAGACCTCCAGGCTGAATAACCCCCATCTCCTGACTCGCCACCCAACTTCCCGTGTCTTCAGAAGTGAATGTTTTGTGCCATTTTAAGAATTCCTCTGACAAGTTAGAATTAACAATAAAACTATTTTAAAATAACCTGCTTAAAAGCTAGTGCCTGAGTTTTCCTATGTTGTAATGTCAGTTTAACGTGCTATGTAGTTGACTTGAAATTCAAGCATTCAAGTCAAAAAAGCCCATATTTAAGAATAAGATAGAACCAAGTATTCAATTTATGAATTAATCGGCTTCCTGTTCCAAAACCCTTTTAGTGATCATGCTAGTTTCCCTTCAACTTTGCCTCTTTTACACTTTAATTCTTATTCCAGGCTCTCTACCTTTCTCATTCCACATCAGTTCTTTTGGTATTTTATCCACATCATTCTTTTATGGTCAGTTACGTGCCAATGACAGTCAAATGTACCCTCCTGAGCTTGGACTGCTTCTAGAAGTTCCTGGCCTACAAGTATGTGTATCTAAATGCCACAAGCGTTCCAATACTGAACACAAAATATCCACCTGGCAACCATGATCCTCCTCCAGGATTCCTTATCTTGGTAAATGACAAAAACAGCTTTGTAAGTCAGATATCTAGGGCTCATCCTTGTAAATGTATTTTCCCTTCCTCCCACCCATATCCCATCTACAAGGAAGTCCAATCAGTTTTGCCACCTAAATGCTTCTTGAACCCATCCATTTGTCACCATCTCTTTCTTAGCATCCTACACAAAATGACTGTCTCCACCTAGACTATGGCAATAAGCTCCTAACTCCTCTATCCATGGCCATTCTGCTCTCCCATTCAGTCTATCCTCTGTGCTGTAGCAAAGGACATCTATTTTTTTTAATTAGATTTTTAAAAAATCTACGGGGTACATGTGCAGGTTTGTCACAGGGATATATTGTGTGAATGTTTCACCCAAATAGTGAACATAGTACCCAATAGGGAGCTTTTCGACCTTTGTCCACTTTCTTCTCTCCCCTCTTTTGGGACCTCTGGTGTTCTATTGTTCCCATCTTTATGTCCATGTGTACCCAATGTTTAGTTCCCGCATACAAGTGAGAGCATGCAGTATTTGGTTTTCTGTTGGTTTTCACTTAGGATAATGGCCTCCAACTGCATCCACGTTGCTGCAGAGGACATCATTTCAGGGTTTTTTATGGACGTGTAGTACTCCATGGTGTATATGTATCACATTTTGTTTATCCAACCCTCCGTTCATGGGCAGTTGGAAGCCATGTTTTTGCTATTGTAAATAGTGCTGCAATAAACATGCAAATGCAGATGTCTCTTTGGTAGGCCAAAGGGATCCTCTTAGGCACAAATTTTTAGGCACGAATTGCTTTATGACTTGTCTGTCAACTCTACTTTAAAAATAAAACTTCGGCCGGGCGCGGTGGCTCAAGCCTGTAATCCCAGCACTTTGGGAGGCCGAGACGGGCAGATAACGAGGTCAGGAGATCGAGACCATCCTGGCGAACATGGTGAAACCCCGTCTCTACTAAAAAATACAAAAAAACTAGCCGGGCGAGGTGGCGGGCTCCTGTAGTCCCAGCTACTCGGGAGGCTGAGACAGGAGAATGATGTGAACCCGGGAGGCGGAGCTTGCAGTGAGCTGAGATCCCGCCACTGCACTCCAGCCTGGGCGACAGAGCAAGACTCCGTCTCAAAAAAAAAAAAAAAAAAAAAAAAAATTTAAAAATTCAAAAACTCCAAACCCATCTTTTTTAATTTTTTTTTTTTTTGCGTTTAAAATAAAGACCAAGGCATATTCTACTCCCTGCCTCTGTCTCCAGTTTCCCTTTATTATTTGTCCTCCCTGCATCCCTTGTACTCTTTACATTATGTTTTGTTTCATTGTTTGATTGTTCAGATGTCTTTTTCCTATTGTGTTCTTTTCAGCCACAGGACCTTTGTACATGCTATTCCTTTTTATGTTGAAATTTTTTCTATGTTCTCTTGTCTAGGCTAACTAAAGACCCTACTTACTTCCTCGCTTCTTGTAGATGAAAAGTGATTTAATATACATCATAATGTTATGTATATTATGAGCTATGATGATCATTACAGCACTATTTTACATAGTAAAAAATGGAAAACATAAATATGTACTCATATTGGAATAATTAAAGAAGTTGTATAACCTATGTTGGAGTATCATGCATCAATTTCAACATGCTTTTAAAATTTCAATAAACTTGTTTTTCTAAATTAATCTTATTGTATATATTTGAGATTTACATCATGATGTCATGAGATACATATAGACAGTAAAATGGTTACTACAATGAAGCAAATTAGCATAACTGCCATCTTACATTTTTACTTTTCTAGGGACAAGAGCATTTAAAATCTGCTTACTTAACAAAAATCCTTAATACAATATAATTTTATTAACTATAGTAATCATGTTGCACATTAGATCTCTAGACTTGATCCTATATACCTGCCTGTTAGTATTCTCTGACCTACACCCACCCTGGTCCAGCCCCTGCCCCTAGTACTCATTCTCTATGTGCATATATTTGACCATTTTTTAAGATTTCAAATATAAGTGAGATCACTATGCAATATTTTTCTTTCTGCGTCTGGCTTATTTCACTTAACACAAAATATGCTTATAAAGTAAGATGGAAAAATAATAATACATAATTATATTTTCTATGAAATTTTAATTTTCTTAAAATCAAACAAATATGTATGTTTTTATATGTGTTTGTGCATTTATGCACACAGATAAAAAGCCTACACATATATTCACAAGTACATAAATGGAAATGTCTTGGAGGTGAAATCATAGTGGATATTTCTCTTCTTCACATTTTTGTTTTCTATATTATGTACGTTACATATGGTATTGCTTTAGCTGTTCTAAGCATTAATGTTGAAACTGTAAAATGTAAAGCAATGTTTTAAGAGTTCAGTGACACACACGTTAGATCTGGAAAGAATGGTGTCAGAAAGTCCCTCCGACTTATTCACACTAGGGTAAGAAGGACGGTGGGATCTCATGGCAGGCTGGGCAAGTGCAAATGCTGTGTCAGGAGTGTGGTTGTTGTCCTGATCTCCATCCAGCACACGTTTTGATAATGACACCAGGAAACCTTCTCTGGGCCATCCTGAACATGTAAAAATGACTGGCCATTAAAAACATGACAAGTAAAAAGAAAGTTGGAGACTACCACTTGGTTCTTTTCTGCTTTTGGGCCAAACTCTGCATTTGCTTCTCTTAGCCCTATGATCCAATAAACCATGACTCTATCAGACGTGAAACCTCCTCTCCTCTGAAACTGGATTTAAAAAATCAGGATTATGTGTTATGTTTTTCTGGAGTCTTGGACAGGCTTTGTAAAATTAGAGGAAAGGGAGATGGAGGGAGGAAGGGAGAGAGAGACGAAGAAAGAGAGAATCTCCTTTTATAATCGTTGCTCCACTTTAAGACCAAAATGAATCATAAAGGTTTTGGAAAACTGTACAAATATTTTAACAAACAACACTGGTTTTTAAAAAATCCAGAGGTGTTATAAGCACTTGTCAGGAAGTGAGCCAAGGTGGATCCTCAGCATGGCCCACTGAGCAGCCAGTGTACATCTTATTGCCTCATGCAGCCAGAGAAACATGAGTTTGAAATCTGACCCCTCTAGACACTTGGTGACTTTGGACAAGTTACTTAAATGCATTTATCTATGCCTCAGTTTCTCTATCGTACTTACTTTGTGGGGTTGTTATATATAATAGAAATGCTGTATGCAACATACCTAACAGACAGAGTACTTAATCATAATTATTTTTATCAAAGGACTTTTAATGCGAACTTGAATGTTTCGTAGTTTGGACTGGATTTTGCTGGAAGTAGGAAATAGTGACATTCTGGTAGTCATGAGGTATTATAATCTCAAACCTATGAACCATCAACAATTATCAAGAGTTCTGTTGGACTTATGAGAGAGTTTAGGTCTCTTAGTTTATGGAAAGTTATCTGAAAGATGTGTGGTTTATGCATCTGGTTGTTTAAAATTCATCCTTTTGTTAAGCTGGACAACCGAGAAGCATTTTGTGTCTTCCTCTCCCTCACCCTTTTGATTCCCCACCATCCACCCTTACCACATAGAATGCTTTATTTTTTTCTTTTTATGAGCCAGCTTAGTCTTACTCTGTTGCCCAGGCTGGAGTGCAGTGGCATTATCATAGCTCACTACCACCTTGAACTCCTGAGCTCAAGGGACCCTGCCTCCTAAGCCTCCCAAAGAGAATAGTTAGGACTACGGGCATGTAGCACCATGCCTGGCTAATGTTTCTCTCTCTCTCTCTCTCTCTCTTTTTTTTTTTTTTAAAGAAACAAGATCTTCCTATCTTGCCTAGGCTGGTCTCGAACTCCTGGCTTTAAGCAATCCTCCTGCCTTGGATTCCTAAAGCCTTGAGATTACAGGTGTGAGGCACTGTGCCTGGCCAAAATGCCTTTAAGTGAAGCACTATTTGCCATTATGACAAACGCTTATGTGGAGGAATATTAAAAGAAGCATTCTTATAAAAGTTGTGTTTTTTGCAAAAGTTTGTGGAAAACCGTGTCTACAACAATCCATGATATGTTCTCCTTTTTCTCTCCAGCCCCAAGACCAGCAGCAGTCATGCTCCTCCTGATCAGCAGGTTTGTTTTTAGCTTGTAGAAATGCTGAGGCATATAATTCCTTATTTTTCCTCTTTTTCTTGCTATTATAAAACACTTTCAACATTCTAGAAAGAGTGTTAGGCATTTGCTAAGCATTTTGTGTGTTTACCTCCATCCTCTATTCCTCATATCCTTTATGAATATACTCTATCACTTTATATATCCTATATCCTCATATTCCTCATATTGTCTAGGCATAGACTCCATTGTGTGCTTATCCTAGGATCATCTCACTTTTCCTTCTGCCATAATCTCTTTAGTTAAATTACACTTTTTTTCTGTGCCTTTATGTAAAGCACCTGAAAGCATTTTTGGAAGAAATGTTGTGAAGAAAGAAGAAAGAAATATAGAGAGGGCAGAAATACGGAAGGAATGAAGCAAGACAAGAAAGAAAAGCATGGAATATATTAATAAACAAAAGCCAATGAATAAATAATAAACAAATACAACCCTTCAAGGTAAGTATCATGGGGAAACTGTGTATACTAAAATCATATATGTGGCAGAGCTGTAATAAAAATATTTTGATTATAATCAATCAAGAATTAGGAAATAAATGTTCAAGAAATACATTATTTGTGGAATGTAAGGGTCATTATCATGGAAAATGGATTTCCAGCAAGGCAATGCATCTTTCCTAAGTGAGTGAATAGCAAAGCTTCAGAACTTAGACCTTTCAATAATTAGTTAAGACTTTTTAGGCTCAGCAAAAGCAATTCTTAGTATTGTGCTCTGCTGTGGTATCAGAGTTTGTGAATGTCCCATCTTTTCCCTTAACCTTGAGTAAGTACGGAGAGTAGGGAGTGAGGGTGCTGTGACTGTCTGCAGGGCCCTTCACCATCCTGAAAGCCTGCAACCAGTTTGATGCTCTAACAGAGGGTAAAAAAGCCAGCTTGCAAGCAAGCAAATAAAAGATACTAGATCAAAAAGATCTTTTTAAAGGCAGTACATACACCAGCCCCAGGGTATTTCAAATATTTATAATTCTCTACATATTTAATCTTTAAGAGTTCTTGAGACGCTATGTTCAGAATCTGATGCTAACATACCCAGCTCAGTGCTGATACTATCAAAGTCATTGAAGGAACATAGGAGAGAGATGAAGGAAATATATGAAAAAGACAAAATAATCAAAATTCCTAAGGCTTTCCACAGGACTAGAGTCATAGAATGACAAAATTGAAAAAGACCTCGTAAATCTCATCCCTCCCTTTCAGAAAAGGAACACTAAGGCATAGAGAAATTTCCCAGCATGTTCGTATTACTCAGAACTGGATATATTTGGGGGAAAGAAACTTGGTGCTTTCAAATGAGATGAGCAAACAGTGATTCACAAGAAATGCAGAATATTATTTATAATTCCACAGGTCAGAAATGTGACAATTATGACATAAGTCAGGCTGGCCCATACTTTAGCCAATGGGGTAAAATATTAGCTACATAAGTTGACAATTCCAGCTATCAATCAGTTCATATTTATTAAGGGTTTTTCTCTGAGCCACACTAGAAGGAAGAGAAGGAAGTTAGGAGAAGCCCAGGATAAGGACATTGTCTCTGGCTTCAGAGAACATCCACTTTGATTGGGAAGATGAGGAAATCAGAAAAATATAATGATTCAGGATTATCCAGGAGTATGTAGGCTGTGTAGCTTTCATGTCCATGCTACAGTTTCTCTTGTCCAGCCCTGATTTGTTTGAAGGCATTAATCTCTTCTATGAAGCTCTAGAGGTGCTCATCCAATATCTGTTACATTTGTTGACTGCCAACTCATTTTCCCAATGAAGCTCATTCCATTTAAGAACATTCCAATCATTCCACAAAGTATGCATAATTCAAAACATCGAATTGTACATGATAAATACATACAAGCGTTTCTGTCAATTATAGAGATTTAAAAAGAACATTCTAAATGATAAAAATGTCACATTTATTTTTACCCTGGACTCCTTTCCATTTTCTCTTTCTTTTTCTTTTTTTTCTTTTTTTTTTTTTTTTTTTTTTTTTTTTGAGACTGTTTCTGTCTCCCAGGCTAGGGTGTAGTGGCATAATCACAGCTCACTGCAGCCTTGACCTCCCAGGGCTCAGGTGATCTTCCCACCTCAGCCTCCCAAGTGGCTGGGAATACAGGTGTGCAACACCATACCCAGCTAATTTTTCTATTTTTTGGAGAGACAGGGTTTTGCCATGTTGACCAGGCTGGTCCCGAACTCCTGGGCTCAAGTCATCTACCCACCTCAGCTTCCCAAAGTGCTGGGATTATAGGCTTGAGGATAGGAAAACTCTGATTCTCCTTCTATTCCACAATCATTGGATATTTTAAGATACTCATTGTGGCTTTCTTCTACCAGACCCTGAGTTCCTTCAGTCCCTTCTCACATAACATGGATCCAGGTCCCCCCAACTACCTGAGTGCTCTCTACACCTCAACCCAACATTCCAAGTGTGATTTCACTGGCTCAGAATGAGTAGGATGATTGCCTCTTGTTCTGCAAAGTCTATGCTATTTCTATTCTTTTTGCCTAAGATTGCATTAATATTTTGGCATCTACATCACATAGTTGACTCATACTGAGCTTAAAGTCAATTAAAACCCCTGCATCTTTTTCACATGTGTTATTGATAAATTCCCCCCAATTATTCATGTCTGCAGTTGTTAGTGGTTTTCATTTTTAAATTTACATTTGTCCCTGTTAAATTTCACCATGTTACATTTAGCTCATTGTTGCAGCTTTTGGAACATTTTTTTTTGGACTAATTTTTAGCTCTTTTTCCCAGCTCTGTGTCATGCATAGGTTGATTTGGCCATATGCACCATCCAAGTTAAGAACAAAGTTATTAATTAATCTTAGGCCAAAGCCAGGATTCAAGAGTGAAATTCTTTTAAGGTAGAACCTATTCATTAGTTATAAGTCCTTGGGTCTTGTCAGTAAAAGTGGATTTGAACGTGAGGCATCCTGAGATTGGATAGCAGTGATCATAGATGAGAATTTCCTTGGAACCATTGATGACATGAAACCAAGCAAATCTATGTCATGCTTTAAGATATATAGTTGTTGTTTGTTTGTTTAAGAGAGAATCCTCTAATGATAATTCATAATACAGGCCAGGTTTCAGCTTTTTTGGGAATGGTAACCAGCAAGAATGATAAGGATTCAGTGTAGCAAATTAGAGTTGGAGAGGAACTACAGTTATTGATGGAGAGTGGTCAAAATAAATATAAAAATGTAAAGAAAGAGGGATAGATAAAGACCATATGGGCAATCCTGAAGAGTCTACATAATACTCAGGATTAATCTTTGGGACTGTGGCTCCTGAATCCAGAAGGCAGTGCAGTGTCAATTACCACCAGATGATGTGGCTGAATATATCTCTTGTCTCTGAGGATAAAGTTGCAGTTGGACCTATAGTTAGGATCCATTAGATCCAGATGTGAACAGCTGGGGAAGCCACCAAAAAGACGGCTCAATCAGAAACAAATACTCTATACTTAATTAACATATAATTCCACATTTTCTATATGTTTTAATAGAAACGAATTATAAGGAACCTAGTGAAACCTATATATATAATATATAAATATACATATTTAATATATAAACATATATATATATAAACACTTAGATTTTCATAGCTCTGATCTACAAACTTATCAGTATTATTAAGGAGGAGTGGAAGAAGGTTGTATAATATTAGTTTTTCTTTATTTATTTTTTTCAATGAACTTTGTGACCCAAAACAAACCATTGAATTTCTATGAACTTCAGTTTTCTTATCTGCCAAGGGGGCCTAAAATGATCTACTTTGCAGTGTTTAGTAAAGATCAAAACCACAAATCATAGTCAGCAGGCACATCATGGTCACTCAACTCATGATAGCTCTTACAAAAGAAAAATGGGAGGGGGAAGATCATAAAAATGGAAAAATCAAAGATCGCTATGATTTCAAGACTGAATGACTAAAAGAATGAATTAAAAATTATGTAAGAGAATTGTTTTCAAAAGTCCTCCTAAAGCCAAATTTTTACCAGCCATTGATGTAACAAGAACCTTCTAAAAAACGATGTTCAATCCAATCCCCCCATAGGGTTCCTTTTTGGTAACACTTAACCATAATTATATGTCACTGTGTATACTTGAAAGAGTTATCCGTAGATTTCTTTAAGAATATTCTGAATTTGGGCTTTCCACCCATCTACACTGACCTTCACCCCTTCATTTTAAATCAGTGAGGCTTCACTGTGTTCAAAGCATCCCACGTCCTCTCTTTTTCTGTCGCATGCTAGAGCTAGGGAGAGCGTGAGCACAGGCCCCGCTGGTCCCAGGGCAGAAAGCCGGCAAGGGAAAGGCATGTTCAGGGCCTCCAATAATTCTTCATCTGCTCTTCTAGTGTTCTGGGATCTGTGTGATAAAGGATGGCGCCTGTGTGGGCCGTACCCCTTGCTGCCTTCCTAATGATGAATAACCTGGCTCAGATTAATAATTAAAAGTGCACCGGGGAGTCATTCGTGCGATGAGTCGAGGTTTGCCTTGTTCCTACTCTTTCGAAGCGATGTGCAGAGCTCAACTGTGCGAAGGAAGAAAAAGGACAGAAAGTGCGCTTTGGTGGTTAATGCGAAACTAGTGTCCAGGCGAGGAGCTTTCCTGCCACTGCGATTTCCTCTGCAGTCTTGCTATGTTAAGCGGGCGCAAGGCCACACCCTCTCCACTCTGGTGCCACCCTACTCTTTCGCATCGTCCAGGCTCCATTGAGTTTAAAATGAAATTACGAATCACTGCAACGATAGCCCCACTACTGCATTTTAAGCACTTGGCACTCCTTATACTGTTGCTGAGATGCCCATGCTAATGTCTTACAAAAGCACATAAATTAGTGAAGACTTGCAGGTTCCTCAAGTCATGCAGTCCTCCAGGGTCGCCTTGCTGCTTGGCTTTCCAGTCTGGCGAGTCTAAATACGCTACTGCCTTCCTGACCCAGAATCCTTCTTCCAGTCTGGAATATGATTGGTAGGGCAGGAGTTACTGGCTGATGAACGCAACTGACAGTCTGGATTGCAGGGCAGCATAGACCTATGGGAAAGGCCACACTCACATTAAAACATGTCAGAAAGGAATGGGCTTAGGTGGGGTGGGCGGGAGGCAGCACCGAGTAAGCCGAGTCCTTTTTCGGACTAGAAGGATTAGCCTGTGACTTTTCTGTGGTGTTCGGGAAGGTACAGCTTTGGCGAAAGGGGCACAGCTTGGGACCCGAGATGGGGCTATAACTCCTCCTTCCTCCAGATGGTTTTCTGTACCATCCCTGCAAGCAACAACCAAGGAAGAGAACCCCTGTTAGTAGGGCTCCATTGGCATGCTGGAGCAGTTGCAGCTCTATCACAGTATTTCCCATTCACTCCGAGCCAGCGCTCTGTGAGGCAGCCAAGTGGAGCTGCCCACTTTGCTCTACCCACTCATTTGACTTATTAGCAAGGTGGTAATTATTTTGGGAAAAGATGAAGAGCAACGAGGGGGAAGCAAAGGAAGCAATTTGTTGGCGATGGGATGACAGCCTCCAACCACCTCAGCGAAGGTGACTAGGAGAGAGGGGAGGAGGAAGGGGAGGAAGGTGGACAGTAATCAGCAAATCTGCAATTGTGCCTGAACATCTTGTGTTCCTTTTTGGAAACTTGCTTACAGAGAATGGCCTCTATAATCAGGCCATCCGCCCACTCATCCTTATGAAACAGTTACCCAAGCAAGGCCCAAAGGGGCTCCTTTTAATAAGGAGAGTGCACTTGCTTCTTATGGGGTGTTTTTGGGGACGGTTATAGCTGCCTATTGCTTTTAACTAACGTAATGGTGTCTCTTTCAAGAAAGTTAAAGCTAAGTGTGTGTTAAATTTAAGAAAGCCTGTGTAGTCTTGTCCACCAGCCAGGGCAAGTTATTCAAAATGAGAAACGGCCTTCACAGGGTCATTCAAAAATATTTGCTGAAGACCTATTATGCCCTGGGCACTGTCCTAGATGCTGGGACACAGCAGTCAAGCAAGCAGATACTCCTGGACCATTTACATTCTTGTATTAGTGTAGAAAATAAATAAGTGAATAAATATTTTGGATAGTAAAAAACAATGTGAGTGATTAAGGGGTGTGTGTATTTTCAGTTGTGTGCTAAGTAAACAGCTCTGTGAGTAGATGGTGGCAGGAGGGCAAATCACAGGCCATGTGGAGTTGCTTACATTTTATTCCAAGAAAATGGGAAACTATTGAAGGGTCTTAATCAAAAAGATGGCATGATCTGGCTCATGTTTTCAAAACATACCTCTAAATGCTGAATGGAGAATACATCAAATAGGGGCAAGAGAGAATGTGTAGTAAATGGGGGAGAGGGCTGGCTGTTGAGCTAGGCAACAGATACATAAAGTCTGGCACTCAAAACAAAACAGGTGGATTACAAAGGAGGTGTCTCCACAGCTTAGAGGTGCTAGGACTAAACAGCTGCTGTACATGCCTGTTTCACATTGGCCATTGGCTGTGCACTCTAACTTAAATGCTGCTTTACTTATTGCCTACCAGGCTCTGTGAGGTTAGAACCCCCATTTTATAGACGGGGACTCAAAGAAATAAAGTGACTTGTTTTTCATCCCATCTAATAATAGGTAGTAGAAACAGGATTTGGACCTAGGAGTCACATCTGAAATTCATGTCATCCCCATTATATCTCACTATCTCTAGCCTGGGGAGCTTAGATGCTCATGTTACCAGGCACCAGAATGGATTGTAAGCACAGGGCTCTAGTCTGAGTTACTGTTCTGTCTCCTAAATCTAGAATAGTTCTTGGCAAATAACAGGCATCTAAAAATGTGTCTGAGTACACAAATGGCTGAATAGACAAATGAAGTTCTCAGGTATTAAATTCAATTGCTTAAACAACAACAACAACAGCAACAACAAATATCTTTTTGTGCATGCAGGAAATATTGGTCCCCATAACCAGGCTGAGTCTGAAATGCGAGTTGACTAATACCAGATCTTTATGAGGAGAGATGCAGAGATGGGAAAGAGGGCAGAGACTGTATCATTCAAGGATGATATTATTTCATCATATATCCTTCAATTTGTTCTAAATATTACTATTCTATCCAAGCAGAAGTATATAATTTACTCAGAATTCTGAATCTTCTAAAAATATATACTCTTGAGAAATGTAGCTTGGACAGTTTCTTTGGAAAATCTACTATTCATTAATCCATATAAATTCATTCATACATTTGTTAATTCAATAAGTATTTTTAAGCATTATACAAATACAAGATAATTGATATTTTGACTGACTTATGAGAACACAGGGAAGAGCATTGAGGATCCAAAGGGACACATATTCACAGGAGTCTTTGATGTCTTGGAGTATAGTGTGAGATAGAAAAAAAAAAAGTATGGGTAGAAAGAGGATTGCCTAAACCTAGTCCAGAATGATGGAAAGTCCTTATCTGTTGATGGTTATTTTTAACTTGCAGTGATCATTCCCCAAAGTCTAAGGGTCAGTGCTTTCTTTTGTGTTTTCCAGATGGTTCTCAGGGTGTCAGAGAGAAAACGGTCAGATGGCCCTCCTAAGGATGAATGTGCTGACTATACAGTTTCCTCACTACTCTTTTACTTGTATGAACTTCTTCCCAAGTCCACCATAAATCCTTTAGTAAAAGCACCAGATCTTCATGTGTTTATTACTGATCATGTTTATCACAGTTAAATATTTACTGACACGAACTAAACGTCAACTAGGATGCCTCCTTATGCCTAAAAATTTAGTGAGATTGGCTTGAAACCCCATTTATACATCCTCTCGAGGTTCAAAGCCCATCCATCTCATTATTTTATTTTTTAATTCCTGGAAAGCTTAAATTAAATCCTGCTTGTTTTCTTGCTTGTGATCCCTTCGGTAAGCCATATTGTTTCAGACAGGAAACCTGTATCTTTACTAATTTTCCCAGAAGAAGATCTAACCTCCCATATAAATAAACAAGACTGCAGAAGACTTTTTGAAGGAGCTGAAAAGAGAGTTTAGAGAGGAGTAGGGGGCAAGGGGAGAAATATTTGCCCAGACAAAGCAAGCAAAGCAGTAGAATTTTAGATAGTCTTTTTCTCCAAAAGTGCTTTTTGTTTTCTCTGTCATTTGGAGTTCCTCTCTTAGCCCTTTGCCCTCGAGGTCTGCTATGCTACCACCGACTGATCGCTTACTCTTCTTCCTGGCTATCCTCTACTCTTCTACATCCTTCCAGGGTAACAGACGAACTTACTTTCTGCATCTTACTTAACGTAGCTTGCCTGCTTCTCTGTGACTCTTGCCACATCCTACATACAGGCTTCTGCAATCTGGTTCTATACCAAGTGTTCAACAAGATATTGTTTCAACCAAAGACATTGTGTCTCGCCCTCACAGGAAATCAGGTGTTATCTATCAAAGTACTTGTTGGATTAACATGGAGGTAGGTTCTTTGGGAGTGGCTCCAACCACCCCCTCTACTTCCACCTCTTGTGTTTCTGTCCCTTTATGTTCGAGTCATAAAGAATTATCTGCAGCCCGTGCTCATTGGCACTTCCATATCATTGCACATTCTTATTTCAAAGCCTGGGAACGTCAGCATCTACTTTGTATAGATAAATCCTGCTTAATTTTTAAATCAGCTTAAAAGTGGCCTGCTTTAAAAAGATTTTTCCATCACTGAGCAATGTCATAGCCCCCCTCCCCTCAAAAATTGGGGATTTCTGTCACATCTGTGTTAACTTCTGCAATTGGCCTTATTGTTTATATTTTAACAGTTTGACCACTGTCTTCTGATCTCTGCACCCCATATCCACACACTGTATGTATAATTCATACAACTTAACTAGCTGCTGAATGAACAAAAGAATAAGTGAATTAACTGACAAATAAATCAATGATGTCATCAATGACTATTTCTTTCATTGTTTCTATAACAACATCTATATTTTTAGATGAAATAAAAATGAGAACACAACACGTATAACATTTTTTTGTTTTTCTTGGATTTTAAGTTTTTTTGAATTGCCACAGCTTTAACAGCAACTGGATCCTTTGATTGCAAACACTATGATGTGTTTTGGCCCTTGAATCCTATATATTATGGCATATGCAAAAAAGTCATAATTTCAAGATGATAATTTGAATGGAAACAGATGGTATTTCAGTAGTGGCACACATAGATTCTTGCATCTTGCAGGTCATGTTCCCCACCCCCCTTGGGAAAATATTAAATTTGCCATGTTTCATTCCCCACCTCCCTGTCTCCACCCCTCTGGCCATATGTTTCATAATGAGGGCACTTAAAATATCATAGAATTGGCCTGTCCTCATGATATTTAAAATGTGAAATGTGACAATATCTTAAACACATTTCAAACACATGGCTGCAAAGAAGGAGGAAAAAGAAGCAATGAAAAAAGTTCACACCAAGTTATTTTGAGGGAAGGTCGGCTAGGAGGGAAGGGGTATCACGTTAGGGATTTCAGATAGAAAAACTGGCTGCTCTGCCATAATGCATGAAAGATGGTATTTGATGAACGTGTGATCGATGTTTCTGAGAAACAGACCATCAGTCAGAAAATATATATTTTAATTTATAGAAGCAAAGGGGCTGGGCCACCCAAAGAGTTTGGCTATCTGTTCTCTAGTCTGGAGAGCAGGCGAGAGAAAGGTCACCCATCTGCTTCCCTGGGTGTAATTCTGCTTTGTTGGGATCATCTGCCTGCAGGCCAGCCACGGACGAAACTTGGCTGGGCTTAGCTGTGTTGGCAGCAGGTGAAATATCAGATGGGAAGACAATAAATAATAAATGGGCCCATTTTTCATATTTGGATAGAGGGAAATGTTAATCGAGTTAGCGAAAGTTTAGATCCCTTGTTTCAAACAGCTAGGCTTTGATTAGTTTAAGATTGACCATTCAGTCTCCAAAGGCCTTGGTATTTCTCTCCGCCAGAACGCAAGGAAAAGCTGATCATATTCAAGGGTCTGTATATCTCAGTTCCGTTTAGAGGTTCAGCATGTACAGGCCCATCTGGTCTTTTAATTCTCACTTGTCCTTAGAGTGAGCTTGGTAGATATGAGATCTGCTCTCTTTCCACACTGCCTGCTTCTGAAAAACAAAAACTTACCTACTCATGCTTCCACAGGTGTGTGAGTACTCCAGGAATGCACAGTGATCTGCAGTGAACACATATGTTAAAAAGAATAACAAAATGCACAATAATTCTAGAAATCAAACATAAAACATTAAAGAAATGTCAAGGCTTTTAGTAGGCCTTTTTACCTACGCCTCCAGATCCTTGGGAATATTTTTTTAGTCTTTTCTGTCATCATTCCACTTGGGAAATTGTGGCAGACGGATACAGGGGGAGCATCCTTCTATAAAAGCACTGGCTGGTCTATCAGGCTTAGAAAAGCAAATAACTGCTCACTTCATCTCATTTCTTTCCCTTTAAATATCTGTAGTACAAAAGTCATGTGATGCTTCCTGTATTCAAGGAATGGCATTCATTCAGAATTGGAATTTTGTAATGGATAGATAAGATCTCAAGTGGAATCAGAGGAATATCTCTTGGACATCCAACAGACTAGTGGTTTGTGGAACCAGTGCTGGCTACTGTGTTCAGAGGAATGAATTCCTTTGGTGGCAATGGAATATTTAGTGAAGTATGCTGCAGTTGATCATGAGCACTGATTGCAAATGTGGAACCTGAAAAACATCTGCACATGTACCTCTTTCCATGTGTCCTTTACACTGATGCCAGAGTGATTCCAATCTGACCACGGCAGATTATGATCCCAAATGGCTTCCTTCTCTTCATTGCCTATCAAATAAAACTTTAACTCTTTTGCTTTGCTTTCACCATCTCAGTAATGCGTTCTTATCTTCGTCACTCTACTCAACACAGCTATCTCCAAATTCTATCCTCCAAAGTGCTTGCTCTACTTTACCACCTGCCTTTTCCATTTATTCCTCCCAGAGGACCCTCTAATACTGATTTTACTTATTACCATCCTAGAGGCCTCCAAAGACCACTTCAAAGAAGTCTTTTCTGATCTTCCCCTCCTGCAACACCTTGATCTTCTCAGAAAGTTTTCAGTGCTATAGGAATGACCACCGTATAATGCCTTGAGTTAGAAACATTTGGTCAGTTCTTTGATCTCCCCAGGTATATTGAAAACTTTAGGGAAGCAGAGACCTTTCGTTTTGAAATGTCCCAGTGCTTAGTGGAGTGTGTGTGTTTCTTTGTTCTTTTGTTTTGTTTTGTTTTGTTTTATTCTATTTTGTTCAGTCAGGGTCTCATTCTGTGGCCCAGGCTGGAGTGAAATGGCACAATCATAGATCACCGAAACCTGGAACCCCAGAAGGGCTCAAGCAATTCTCCTGCCTCATCCTCCTGGGTAGCTAGGGCTACAGGCACTCACCACCACACCTGGCTAAATTTTATTTTTTATTTTTGTACTTTTAGTTTTTGTAGAGATGTATTGCCTAGGCTATTGAAGTGTTTTGAATATAGTAGATGCTTAATAAATATTTGTTAAGTGAATTAGTGGATTTTAATTTTGTAAAGAAAATGATATAAACTTCCATGATGTTTATTAATGTTCTAAGCAACATGCTATCAACTACAGAATGAATTGTTTGCTTTTAAATGCTTCCTGGAAAAGAGATTAATTTCTCTGGTTAAATTAACTTGCATGGCTGATAGGTGAGATTCCAGACACAGGAAAGAAAACTAGTATAAGCTCATAAATTTAACATTCTGAATAACAAATGTTGCTTTTTGGAAGAGATATACCAGATTACAGCCAGGTTCAAGCCCTGTATCACAGATATCTATCAGGAACAATATAGTTTCACCATGACAACTGCAGAAGGCAGTTCTGGCCTCCTTTCCTAGGTTGGATTGAGGACTAGTTTCCAAGAGGCATCAAATTGAATTTCATGTGTAGAATTCAACTGGCAGGTTAAAAGGGTTTGTAGATCTAATTTGATGTGTAGAATTCAACTGGCAGGTTAGAAGGGCTTGGTTTTCCTGTGAGGTAACCACATAGCAACCACATAATAGCTGATAGGTGAGAAAGGTGTTAGTGAAAGGCACTGAAAACAAAGTACAGACAATCTCATTTCCAGTATTCAAAGGCAGCAGGAGAGGTGTGGACTGAGGTTAATTCACAGCCGATGATGCAACTAAATAAAAATAAACAGATGTGATGAGTGACTGTTGATTGAAAGCAATTTTTAAAAATTAAAGTTCATATATTTATTCAGATTAGCTTTGACCTAATGCCCTATTTCTATCCACCCAGGACACCACAAGATGCTTTGCCGTGTCTTCATAGTCCTCTCTTGGCTGTGGCAGTTTCTCAGATGTTTTTGATGACCTTGACAGTTTTGAGAATTAATGGTCAGGTATTTGGTAAAGTGTCCCTCCTTTGGGATTTGTCTAATGTTTTGTAGGCTGAGGTTACGTTTTTGGGGAAGAACACTCACAGAGGTAAAGTACCATTTTCCTCCCATTACACCAAGGGTTTATACTATCTGCATGGCTTAACATTGTTGATGCTAACCATAATCATCCGACTGGGAATGTTTGTCAGGTTTCTCCACTGTGAAGTTACTGTGTTATATTGCTTTCCACACAGTACTCTTTGGAAGAAAATTACTGTGTACAACCCACATGTAAAGTGTGAGGAGTTATGATTCACCTCCTTGAAGGTGGAGTATCTACATAAATTATTTTGAATTCTTCTACAGGAGTGATTTGTCTGTTCTCCACTATTTATCTAATCATTTATGTATTTGTTCAATCATTTATTATCAGTATTAACTCATGTATAATTACTTTATAATTTAGGTTATCCAATACTACTTTATTTTCTTACTCAAATTGTTCTAGCTTTGGGCAATGGGACCTCTTTCCATTCTTCTCTGTATACCTTTGATGTCTCCCTCCATTGCATATGCATATTTAACTTTTTTTTCAGCAGTTCCTTACTTTCTGGTACTACAAAATGGTCCAGGTTCATTTTGTGTATTTCCAGCCCTGGCCCTAGAACTGAGATGGGATTGTTCCCTTGACCCCATTCGCGGGCAGGAACTGGAGTGACTCATTTCATTCTGCCCATCACTGGCCCCTCCTCATAGGAGGGACTGTGCGGGCGAGTTAATGTGGGAACCAGAACGAACAAACGCTGGGGCTGACTTGTTGCTCCTCTCTGGAAGGAGCAGGCTTTGTGCAACAAGGATCATCAGTCAGTGGCACAGCAGCATCAGTCAGTGGCAACAAGGATACTTACCATCCAGAGATCTTGGTTTCTATGCCATTCTCCGATCAAAGGAATGGGAGCTCCTTGGAGAAATTGGCTAATTCTGATACAGAAGGGCTGGGCTCCCGACTAAACCCCACCCTTAAGCGTGGAACCGTGGCCCTAAGTGAAAACAGTTAACCCTGTTTTTCTACCCAAATGTTGCCTTTTTGGCTCGCCCCTATCCTGTGCCCATAAAAGACTTCAGGTGGTAGAGCAACGCAAGCAGCTGAGCATCAAGGCTACAAGTGACTGCGAGGTGAGCAGAGAAGCTTCTGAGCAGCATCCAAACGTGTTAAAACCAATGCTCTTTCACCTCTGCCATCCGGGGACAGCCAAGTGCCAACCAGCTCAGTGGAGGGTCAGAGTGGCAGCCCCATGCTCTCTCGGCACCCAGGTTCTTGTCTAGCGTCCAGGAAGAATCAAGTCACAAGAACCATTTGAAAGGTGATGAATTTGAAAGATTTTATTGAGCAGTGGGTGACTCTCAGCAGAAAGGGAGGCTGGAAAGCGGATGGGAAGGTGATCATTCCCTGAAGCCTGGCCATCCCCTGCTGGGTGCCTCCCAGAAACTGCACCATCTGAAGTTAGCAGTGTCTATCCGTAATCTCCGATGCTTCTCTGCTCACCACTCAGTCACTTGTAGCCTTGATGCTCAGCTGCTTGCGTTGCTCTACCACCTGAAGTCTTTTATGGGCACAGGATAGGGGCGAGCCAAAAAGGCAACATTTGGGTGGGAAAACAGGGTTAACTGTTTTCACTTAGGGCCACGGTTCCACGCTTAAGGGTGGGTTTTAGCTGGGAGCCCAGCCCTTCTGTATCAGAATTAGCCAGTTTCTCCAAGGAGCTCCCATTCCTTTGACTGGAGAACAGCATAGAAACCAAGATCTCTGGATGGTAAGTATCCTTGTTGCCAGTGAGTAAGGCCCTTTCAGTAGGCAAAAAAAGGAAACGTAGATGTGTATGCTAACCTGTGTGTATATATAAATATCTATAAATATTTCAATGCATAACCATCTCCATTATGCTAAGCTAATTATGAGCTCATACTGATGTGTCCAGCTCAAATATATTATCATCTGGGTCATTCTAGTCTTATCCCCTTGTTTGTCTGTAACTGCCATTCCAATAGTGAGAACCCTGCCTTAGATAATCTGCCATCCATTTATATGATTGTTCAATGCCAGTATTTTGTATAGCGCTTTCAGAATTATTAACCCATATTGCCATGAGAAACAGCTTTATTAATTAGATTACATTGCTGTGTAAAAGTTATTTTGCCTTTAGTTTTACAGACCCTGCACATTTCCAAAATTACTTAGATTAACACCTTTTCCTGAACCTCATTTGGTGAGGTTGTTTCATATATCTGTAATACAATTCGATTATTTTACCAGAGTCTGCCTTCCATTCTAGAATCCTCCAACAACCTAAATGCCTTTATACACACACACACACACAAAATATATATCTATATTTACTTTGCATACTTTAAGATTTACTCATTGCTATATCTCTTGCAACTATTGATCAATTACCATCTTTATTGATTTGTCTTTTGCATGATGTCATATAATTGAAATTATACGTAGTTCAGACTGGCTTTTTTCACTTAGCAACATGCAGTTGAAGTTCAATCTTTTTGGTGTGGTTTTGATAGCTCACGTCACTATATTACTGACTAGTATTCCAGTCTATAAATGTACCACAGTTTAATTATCCATTCACTTATTGAAGAATGTCCTTTTTTTCAGTGTTTTTTTGTTGTTTTTTTGTTTTTGTTTTTGTTTTTTGGTCATTATGAATATGGCTTCTATACCCATTCATGTGCAGGTATTATATAAATATATGTTTTCTTATATTTATAGAAACTAGGTAAATAGGTGTACAATTGCTGAATACTATGGTAAGGCTATGTTTAACTTTGAAAGAAACTGCTAAACTGTCTTCCAAAGTAGCCGTATCATTTTGCATTTGGATTAACAATGGTCCCTGCTGCTCTGCATCCTCTCTAGTATTTGGTACTGCATTTTTCTTAAGCCATTCTGCTAGGTATGCAGTGGTATCTTATTGTTCTTTTAATCTATGTTTCCCAAAGTACAAATTATATCAAGCAGCTTTTCATGTGTTTATTTACCATATGTGTATTTTCTGTGGTGAGGTATTAATTCAGATCTTTAACCTATTTCCCAAAATGAGAATTATTTTTCTTACTAAGTTTTGATAGTTTTTATGTCTTTGTATATTTTGGATACAAGTCATTTATCAGATGTGTGTTATGTAAATATTTCTCCTAGCCTGTACCTTGTTGTTTTACTCTTTTAACAGTGTCTTTCCTAGAGCAAAAGTTTTAATTTTAATAAAGTACAACTTATCAATTTTTTTCATGAATCATACTATTTGTATTTTATTTGAACACTTATCACCAAACCCAACATAATTTGGGATTTTTCTCATGTTTCCTTAAATAAATTTTATAATTTTGTATCTCACATTTAGGTCTATCATCCTTTTAGAGTTTACTTTTTTGTAAGGTGTAAGGTTTTCTCTTTTTTCATTTTCTTTTTTTCTCTCTTTTTCTTTGTTTTCTTTCTTTTTGCATGGGGACATCCAATTGTCCTAGCATCCTTTGTTATAAATATTATACTTTCTTCATTGAATTTACTTTGTTAAATCATCAAAGATTAGTTTACTATATTCACACGGATCTATTTTTGGGCCTCTCTGTTCTCTTCAAACTACCTGGCAATTTTTTCCCCAATAGTACTTCTTAATTCCTATAGTTTTATAGTAAGTCTTGAAAAACTGGTTCATACAAGTTTTACATGTTTCTTCTTCAGTATTTCATTGGTTATTCTATGTCTTTTGTTTCTCCATATAAACTTTAAAACTAGGTTGTTGACACTTACAAAATAACTTGCTGAGATTTTGACTAGGGTTGCATTGAAGCTATCAATAAAAAATACAGGCTACATATTTTAATATTGAGTCTTTCAATCCACGCATATGGACTCTCTATTTAGACACTCTTTGATTGTTTTCATCTGTATTCTGTCATTTTTCTGCATATAGATTCTGTACATATGTTTTAGATTTGCATGTAAGGGTTTATTTTGGGAGGAGGAGTTTTATTGTAAATGGTACTTATGAAAAAAATAACATTTTGTATTAACCTTGAAGCCTGCAGTCTTGTTATTCTCACTTACTGGTTTCAAAAGTATTAATGTAGATTCTTTGAGATTTTCTAGAGTGACAGTGTTGCCACTGGTAAATAAGGCATTTTTTTTTCTTCCTTTTCAATTGGTATACCTTTTATAATTATTATTCCTATCGTTGCACTAACTGGAATTTAAATATTTTGAACAATATTGGTAAGAGATGACCTCTTTGCTTTGTTCTCAATTTTAGGGCAAAAACTTCTGGTGTCTTATTAAGTATGAGGTTAGTAACTGGTTTTTGACTTGTCCATCAAGTTAAAGTAGTTTCCCTTTATTCCTAGTTTGCTGATAATTTTTATCATGAATGAGTATGGAATTTTCTAAAATGCTTTTTCAATGTCAACTGATAGAATCATATGATGTTTCTTCCTTAACCTGTTGATACGGCAGATTACATCAATGTATTTTCTAATGTTGAATCAGTTTTACATATCTGGAGAAAAATTTCATGTTACCATGGTGCATAACTTTTTTCAGACATTGTTGAATTTGATTTGCTAATTTTTAAAGAGATTTTTGTGTTTATGTATATGATAGATATTGTAGCTTCTCTTCCTCCTCCTCCTCCTCCTGGTTTCAGTTTAAGGGTAATGCTAGCCTCGTAGAATGGGTTAGAAAAAGGTTTTCTCTGCTTTTATTTTCTGCAAAAGATTGTGGAAAATTAGAATTATTTTTCCCATATGTTGATAGAACTCCCCAGTGAAACAAGATGGATGTAGTGCTTTCACTTATGTGCAAGTTTTTATAAATTTGCATTATTCAAGGAATTGGTTTATTCCACCTGTGTTATCAAAATTTTGCTAATATATTTACTTATGGTATTTTTATAGTATCCTTTCAGTGTCAATGATCTCAGTTTGTATAACCTCTCTAATTTATGATATGAATAATTTGTGTCTTCTCTTTCTTAATTGATTAGCCCAGCCTGATGTTTACCAATTTTACTCATCTTCTCAAAAATTAGCTGTTAGGTTTTTTAAATTTTCACCATTCTTTTACTGTTTTCAATTTAATTGGTTACTGTTCTATTTTTTTTATCTGCTTGCCTTATGCTTAAATTTTCTTCTCTAGTTTTCTAACATGGCAGCTTAGAGGTATTGATTTTAGATCTCCTATATGTTTTAATACAGGCATTTAATGCTACAAATGTCCTTGTTAGCAATATTTTTCCTGGATCATATAACCTTTGATAATTCAAATTTTAATTTTTTGATTTATGCATAATATTTGCACTTATTTATAGCATACATGTGATATTTTGTTACATGCATAGACTGGGTAATAATCACATCAGGATATTTAGGGTATCCATCACCTCAAGTATTTACCATTTCTGTGTTGGCAATATCTCAAGTCCTCTCTTCTAGGTATTTTGAAATATATAATACATTGTTGTTAATTATAGTCACAATACTCTGCTATCAAACATTAGAACTCATTTATTCTATATAATTGTATATTTGTACCCATTAACAAACCTCTCTTTATAACCACACCAACCCACACATCCCCCACCAGCCTCAATATCTATCATTCTACTTTCTACCTTTATGAGATCAAATATTTTAGCTTTCACATATGAGTAAGAACATGCAATATTTGTCTTTCAGTGTCTGATTTATTTCACTTAACATAATGCCTCCAGTTTTGTCCATGTTGCTGCAAATGACATTATTTCATTCTTTACTATGATTAAATAGTGTTCCATTGTGTCTATATGCCATGTTTTCTTTGTCCATTCATCCATTGATGAATGCTTAGATTGATTTTATATCTTTGCTATTGAGAATAGTGCTATAATAAACATGGGGGTGGAAACGTCACTTTGATACACTGATTTCCTTTTCTTTGAATAAATACACAGTAGTGGGGTTGCTGGATTACATGGTAGTTCTATTTTTACATTTTTGAGAAATCTTCACACTTTTTTCTGTAGTGGCTATGCTAATTTACATTCCCACCAAAAGTATACAAGAGTTGCTTTTTCTCTACATCCTCTCCAGCATCTGTTATTTTTTGTCATTTTAGTAATAGCAATTCTAACTGAGGTAAGATTGTATCTTATCATGGTTTTGATTTGCATTTTCCTAATGATTAGTTATGTTGAGCATGTTTTACATACTTGTTGGCCACTTGTATTTCTGATTTTCTGACATATCTATTCATGCCCTTTGCCCACCTTTTAGTGAGATTGGGTTTTTTGTTTGTTTGTTTTGTTTTTTACTGTTAGGTTGCTCGAATTCCTTGTGTACTGTGAATATTATTCTCTTGTCAGATGAAAAACTTACAAATATTTTCTCTCATTCAAAAGGTTGTCTCTTTGTGTCTTTACTCTGTTGATTGTTTCCTTTGCTTTGCAGTGTTCCAAGTACCAGAAAGCTGTCCTTTCTCCAATGCATGTTCCTGGGGCTTTTGTTGAAAATCACTTGGCTGTAAATATGTGGATTTATTTTTGGGTTTTCTATTTAGTTCAGGCTGGTCTTGAATTCCTGGGCTGGAGCAACCCTGCCCCTCCACTGGCCTCTCAAAGTGCTGGGATTACAGGCATGAGCCACCACACCAAACCCTTGTAATATATTTTGAAGTCAGATACTGTGATGACTCCAGTTTTCTTCTTTTTACTTAGGATTGCTTTGGTTCTTTGGGCCCTTTTTTAATTCCATACACATTTCAGAATTGTTTTTTCTGTTTTTGGGAAAAATGACATTGGTATTTTGATGAGATTGCATTGAAACTGTAGATTGCTTTGGGTACTATGGCTATTTTAGCAGTATTAGTTCTTCCAATCCATGAGCATGGGATGTCTTTTTGTTTGTATCCTCTTCAATTTCTTTCATCAGTGTTTTGCATTTTTATTTGTGGAAATCTTTCACCTCCTTGGTTAAATGTATTTTAAGATACTTTATATTTGTAGTTATTATAAATGGTCTTGTTTTCTTGATTTGTTTTTCTCTGCTAGTTTATTATTGGTATGTATAAATGAAAAATAAATTCAGTAAAGTTAAAAAATATAAAACCATATGACAAATAAAAATTTCTGTTAATAAATTTTTCATATGGTTTTATATTTTGCAACTTTACTGAATTTATAAGATCTATGTTTTATTTTTTCTGGTGGAGTCTTTAGCTTTTTCTAGATATAAGATCATGTTATCTGTAAAGAGGGACAATTTGACTTCCTTTTTTCCAATTTAAATGCCTCTTATTTTTTTATCTTGTTTTATTTCTCTAACTAGGACTTCTAGTGCTATTTTGAGTAGAAGTGGTGAAAGTTAGTATCCTTGTCTTCTTCCAGTTCTTTAAGACTTTCAGCTTTTTCCCATTCAGTATGATGTTAGTTGTGGGTTTGTCATATATAGCCTATATTATGTTGAGGTATGTTTCTTCCATGCCTAATTTGTTAAGAGTTTTTATTATGAAAGAATTCTAAATTTTATCAAATGCTTTTTCTGGATCTTTTGAGATGATTACCTTTTTTGTTCTTCATTGTGTTGAGGTAATGTATCACATTTATCGATATTTATTAGTGTACATTAGACCATCCTTCCATCCCATGTATAAAACTCACTTGATTATGGTGTATTACCTTTTGGATGTACTGTTGAGTTCTGTTTGCTAGTGTTTTGTTAAGCTCATTTGCATCTATATTGGCCTATATTTTTCTTTATTTGTTGCACTCTTGTCTGCTTTTGGTATCAGAATGATGATGACCTCGTCTCATAGATGTAGTTAGAGAGAATATCTTTTTTTTTTTTTTTTTTTGGAGAGGGAATAGTTTGAGAATAATTGATATTAATTGATATTAGTTCTTTTCTGTAAATTTAGTAGAATTCAGCAATGAAGCCATCCAGTCATGGGCTTTTCTTTGTTGGGATTTATTTTTTATTAGTGATTCAGTATCATTACTTCATTTTTGTCTCTTTGGATTTTCTGTTGCCTCCTGATTCAATCTTAGTAGGTTGAATGTGTCCAGGAATATGCTTAGTTCCTCTAGGTTTTCCAGTTAGTTAGCATACAGTTGTTGCTAATAGTCTCTGATGATCTTTTGTATTTCTATGGTATCAGTTGAAATGTCTCCTTTTTTATTTCTGATTTTATTTGGTTTTCTTCTTGGTTAGCCTAGCTAGCAGTTTATCACTTTGTACCAACTTCTAATTTCATTGATCCTTTGTATTTTTAGTCTCCATTATGTTTAGGACTTCTCTGATCTTTATTATTTCTTTTCTTCTACTCATTTTGAATTTGGTGTATTATTGCTTTTCTTATTTCTTGAGGTAGATCATGAGATTTTGTACTTGAAATCTTTCCACCTTTTGTTGTAGACATTTATTGCTATAAATTTCCCTCTTATTGTTTTTGCTGTATGTCATAGATTTTGGAATCTTGTGTTTTAATTTTTGTTTCAAAAATTTTTTTTTATTTGCTTCATTGACCCACTGATCACTTAGTAACATGTTGTTTACTTTCCATGAATTTGTACAGTTTTCTATGGTCTTATTGTTATTTATTTCTACTTTTATTCCATTGTAGTCTGAGAAGATACTTGATATAATTTTGATTTCTTAAAAAATTGTTGAGACCTGTTTTATAATCTAACATATAGTCTATTGTAGAGAATTTTCTATGTGCTGATGGGAAGAATGTGTATTCTGTGGCTGTTTAATAAAATGTTCTCTAAATGTCTGTTGAATCTGTTTGATCTAAAGTGCAGTTTACATCCAATGATTCTTTGTTAATTTTCTTTCAAAATGTTCTGTGTAATGCTGAGGGTGGTGTGCTAAAGACTCCAATTGTATTGCATTGGAGTCTATCTCTCCCTTTAGAAATAGTAATATTTGCTTTATATATCTAGGTGCTCCTGTATTGGATGCATATATTAGAATTGTTATACTTTCTTGCCGAATTGGTCCCTTTATCATCATATAATGACATTCTTTGTTTCTTTTTACTGTTTTTGACTTTAAATATGTTTTATCTATTATAAGTATAGTGGCTTTTGGTCACTTTTGGGTTCCATTTGCATGGAGTATCGTTCTTGGTCCTTTTTACCTTCAGTCTTTATGTGTCTTTATTAGTGAAGTCAGTTTCTTGTGAACAGCATATAGTTGGTTCACACTTTTTATATTCATTCAGCCATTCTATATCTTTTAAGTGGAAAGTTTAATCTATTCATATTCAAGATATTATTGATATGTTAAGGCTTATTCCTGTCATTTCATTAACTGTTTTATTATTGTTTTGTACATCCTTTGTTCCTTTTATTCTATCTTATTGTCATTGTGGTTTGGTGGCTTTCTGTAGTGGTAATATTTGAATTCTTTCTCTTTTTCATTTGTGTGGTTGCTTGACTAGTGGGTTTTATGCTTGTGTGTGTTTTCATGATGGTAAGTATTGCTTTTTTTCTTTGTGGTATAGGACTCTCTTAAGCATTGTGTGTAGGTCTGGTATAGTGGTAATGGATTTCCTCAGCTATTGTTTATCTGATAAATACTTTATTTTCCCCTCATTTATAAAGGTTAACCTTGTTGGGTGTAGTATTTTTGGTTGGCATTGTTTTGTTTGTTTCAGCATTTTGAATGTATCAACCCATTCTTTCCTGGCCTGTGAGGTTTCTACTGAGAAATTTATGGTTTGTCATATGGGGATTATCTTACAAGTGACTAGATGCTTTTTTTCTTGCTGTTTTAGAATTTTGTCTTTGTCTCTGACTTTCGACTGTTTGACTGCTCCATGCAGTGAGGAAGACCTTTCCAGGTTGTATCATTTTGAGGATTTCTGGGCTCCCTGTATCTGTATGCCTAAATCTCTTGGTATGCTTGGGAAATTTTCAGCTATTATTTTCTTAAATAGATTTTCCTTTGGTCTTTTCTGCACTTTCTAGAACACTAAGAATTCAAATATTTGGGCACTTTATGGTGTCCCATGTGTCATGCTGGTTTTGTTCATTCTCTTTTTTATTATTTTTCTTTATTTTTGTGTGACTGTTATTTCAAAAGACTTATTTTAAAGTTCTGAAATTTTTTTCTACTAATTGATCTAGTTTATTGTCAAAGCCTTGAATGTATATTTTATTTCATTCATTGAATTCTTTACTTCCAGGATTTCTGTTTGGTTCTTGTTTATGGTGTCTTATCTCTTTGGTAAGTTTCTCATTTATATTGTGTATTACTTTTCTGATTTCTTTTTATTGTATATTTATGTTTTTATCTAAATGAGCTTTTTAAGTATCATTATTTTGAATTTTTGTGGCATTTTATAAATTGCTTTTTCATTAGAATCTCTTGCTGTAGAATTATTGCATTTTCTTGCAGGTGTCATATTTCCTGGCCTTTTCGTGTTCCCTATATCCTTACATTGACATCTGTGCATCTAATGTAACAGTCGTGTCTAAGTTTTTGGATCTACTTTCATAGGGGAAAACATTTTCCTGAAGATACATCTATGACATTGGTGGATTAGGGCACTTTGGCTTTGGTTCTGGGTGCAAGCAGTAACATTGTCTTCATATATTTTTTTCAGCTATAAACAGTGTCAGTGATATCTGTGATTTCGCCGGTAGCTTAGGGTGCAGTTATCATTGGAGATTGTGGTGAAGTTTTGCTGAGGATGGGGAAGCTAGGTAAGCCAGTGCTCAGGCCCCAGTGAGGATGGGGAAGCTAGGTAAGCCAGTGCTCAGGTGGCAGTGGCAGACTAAACATGCTAGTCTTTTGGTCTGAGGGTAGCATATGCTGGTATCAGTGTTAGTGGTTGTAGGTTGGCCAGTTCTTAGACCTCTAGGTACCTTGCTTGAGTGTCAGCTGTGACATGAATAGGTCAGATTGGTGAACAGGTTCTCAGATCCTTGGGAAATAGGCTTGGTGTGGTTGATGGCAACAGCAATGGTAGGGCAAACATTTGGCTCCCAAGCTGTATGCACTGGTGTTGGTGATGGTTTCAACAGGCTAAGTGGGTTAGTATAGTATCTGTGGATAGCTCAACAATTCCAGTAGTATGTATGGGTATTGGTTGTGGTGGGCAGGAATGAGGTGATCTTCAGGTTCCCCCTTGGATGGAGGCAGCAGTGGTGGTGGTAGATGGGGGAGCCTCTCAGCAGGACACATGCAAGTCCCCTGTGGAGCTGCTACTCTGGAAGGTAAGGCTTCTGTCAGTGGCAGCAGTGTCACCGGGGCTGGTGTCACTGCCAGTAGCTTGCACTTCATCTATAGCAGCAGCATCTAGCAGCAGTGGTGGCTGCAGGCAAAGGATGTCAGTTGGACTTCAGGAATGTAAAGATGCAGGGGCTGTTGAGCCCAGGGCAGGATATAGTCTTGTGTGGGCTGGACTCTCAAAATGGCACTGCAGTGTAGCTACTTAAGTCTCAGCAGGTGTTTAAGACTCGACATGAGCTTCCTCTCTGAAGTAATGTTTCCAGGCAACTGCCTGTGTTAGTCTCAGGGCCTGCGAGCGTCAAGGGGCTCTCCTATGGCTAAAATTGCAGAAGTCCATGGTGGGAATGTAGACTAATGGGAGTCTTTCACTTACACTTTTCCCACATTGAGGAGCCTCTCCAGGCTCCCGGCTGATCTTGGCTGAGCAGGCTGCCTAGCTTCCCTCTCCTTCCTTGCCTTAGGTATTTTCTGACACTTTTCTGTTGAATTTCAGTATTCTCTCTTAAATGATCCATTTAAAGTGTGATTATCTACTCACTATTTTGATTTTTCTTCATAGAGGATGCAAGTGTCAAATGTCCCTAGTCAGCCATCTTGAAACCCCTTCTGAATTTTTATTTTCATTCTGTCCAAAATATATTTTAATTTTTCTTGAGAAATATATTTTCGATCTGTGTGTTAATAAGTATATTGTTTTGGGGCGGAGCAAGATGGCCGAATAGGAACAGCTCCAGTCTCCAGCTCCCAGTGTGAGCAACACAGAAGACAGGTGATTTCTGCATTATCAACTCAGGTACTGGGTTCATCTCACTGGGGAGTGCCAGACAATCGGTGCTGGTCAGCTGTTGCAGCCTGATCAGTGAGAGCTGAAGCAGGGCGAGGCATTGCCTCACCTGGGAAGCGCAAGGGGGAAGGAAATCCCTTTTCCTAGCCAGGGGAACTGAGACACACAACACCTGGAAAATCGGGTAACTCCCACCCCAATACTGCGCTTTAAGCAAACGGGCACACCAGGAGATTATATCCCACACCTGGCCAGGAAGGTCCCATGCCCACGGAGCCTTCCTCATTGCTAGCAGAGCAGTCTGCGATCTAACTGCGAGGCAGCAGCGAGGCTGGGGGAGGGGTGCCCGCCATTGCTGAGGCTTAAGTAGGTAAACAAAGCCCTGGGAAGATCAAACTGGGTGGAGCTCACAGCAGCTCAAGGAGGCCTGCTAGTTTCTGTAGACTCCACCTCTGGGGACAGGGCACAACTAAACAACAACAACAACAACAACAAAAAGCAGCAGAAACCTCTGTAGACGCAAGCAACTCTGTCTGACAGCTTTGAAGACAGTGGTGGATCTCCCAACATGGAGGTTGAGAGCTGAGAACGGACAGACTGCCTGCTCAAGTGGATCCGTGACCCCTGAGTAGCCGAACTGGGAGACATCCTCCACTAGGGGCAGACCGACACCCCACACTCACACGGTGGAGTACACCCCTGAGAGGAAGCTTCCAAACCAAGAATCAGACAGGTACACTCGCTACTCAGCAGTATTCTATATTCTGCAGCCTCTGCTGCTGACACCCAGGCAAACAGGGTCTGGAGTGGACCTCAAGCAATCTCCAACAAACTTACAGCTGAGAGTCCTGACTGTTAGAAGGAATACTAACAAACAGGAAGGACACCCACACCAAAACCACACCAGTACGTCACGATCATCAAAGACCAGAGGCAGATAAAACCACAAAGATGGGGAAAAAGCAGGGCAGAAAAGCTGGAAATTCAAAAAATAAGAGCGCATCTCCCCCTGCAAAGGAACGCAGCTCATCGCCGGCAACGGATCAAAGCTGGACGGAGAATGACTTTGACGAGAGGAGAGAAGAAGGCTTCAGTCCATCAAACTTCTCAGAGCTAAAGGAGGAATTACGTACCCAGTGCAAAGAAACTAAAAATCTTGAAAAAAGAGTGGAAGAATTGATAACCAGAATAATTAATGCAGAGAAGGCCATAAACGAACGGACAGGGATGAAAACCATGACACGAGAAATAAGTGACAAATGCACAAGCTTCAGTAACCAACTCGATCAAGTGGAAGAAAGAGTATCAGCAATTGAGGATCAAATGAATGAAATGAAACAAGAAGAGAAATCTAAAGAAAAAAGAAGAAAATGAAATGAACAAAGCCTGCAAGAAGTATGGGATTATGTAAAAAGACCAAATCTACATCTGACTGGAGTGCCTGAAAGTGAGGGGCAAAATGGAACCATGTTGGAAAACACTCTTCAGGACATCATCCAGGAGAACTTCCCCAACCTAGTAGGGCAGGCCAACATTCAAATTCAGGAAATACAGAGAACGCCACAAAGATACTCCTCGAGAAGAGCAACTCCGAGACACATAATTGCCAGATTCACCAAAGTTGAAATGAAGGAAAAAATCTTAAGGGCAGCCAGAGAGAAAGGTCGGGTTACCCACAAAGGGAAGCCCATCAGACTATCAGCAGATCTCTCGGCAGAAACTCTACAAGCCAGAAGAGAGTGGGGGCCAATATTCAACATTCTTAAAGAAAAGAATTTTCAACCCAGAATTTCATATCCAGCCAAATTAAGTTTCATAAGTGAAGGAGAAATAAAATCCTTAACAGATAAGCAAATGCTTAGAGATTTTGTCACCACCAGGCCTGCCTTACAAGAGACACTGAAGGAAGCACTAAACTTGGAAAGGAACAACCGGTACCAGCCATTGCAAAAACATGCCAAAATGTAAAGACCATCGAGGCTAGGAAGAAACTGCATCAACTAACGAGCAAAATAACCAGTTAATATCATAATAGCAGGATCAAGTTCACACATAACAATATTAACCTTAAATGTAAATGGACTAAATGCTCCAATTAAAAGACACAGACTGGCAAACTGGATAAAGAGTCAAGACCCATCAGTCTGCACCACATCATACTTATTTCAAAATTGACCACATAATTGGAAGTAAAGCACTCCTCAGCAAATGTACAAGAACAGAAATTATAACAAACAATCTCTCAGAACACAGTGCAATCAAACTAGAACTCAGGACTAAGAAACTCAATCAAAACCGCTCAACTACATGGAAACTGAATAACCTGCTCCTGAATGACTACTGGGTACACAACGAAATGAAGGCAAAAATAAAGATGTTCTTTGAAACCAATGAGAACAAAGATACAACATACCAGAATCTCTGGGACACATTTAAAGCAGTGTGTAGAGGGAAATTTATAGCACTAAATGCCCACAAGAGAAAGCTGGAAAACATCTAAAATTGACACTCTAACATCACAATTAAAAGAACTAGAGAAGCAAGAGCAAACACATTCAAAAGCTAGCAGAAGGCAAGAAATAACTAAGATCAGAGCAGAACTGAAGGAGATAGAGACACAAAAACCCTCCAAAAAATCGATGAATCCAGGAGCTGGTTTTTTGAAAAGATCAACAAAATTGATAGACCACTAGCAAGACTAATAAAGAATAAAAGAGAGAAGAATCAAATAGACACAATAAAAAATGATAAAGGGGATATGACCACCAACCCCACAGAAATACATACTACCATCAGAGAATACTATAAACACCTCTACGCAAATAAACTAGAAAATCTGTAAGAAATGGATAATTTCCTGGACACTTACACTATCTCAAGACTAAACTGGTAAGAAGCTGAATCCTTGAATAGACCAATAGCAGGCTCTGAAATTGAGGCAATAATTAATAGCCTACCAACCAAAAAAAGTCCAGGACCAGATGGATTCACAGCTGAATTCTACCAGAGGTACAAGGAGGAGCTGGTACCATTCCTTCTGAAACTATTCCAATCAATAGAAAAAGAGGGAATCCACCGTAACTCATTTTATGAGGCCAACATCATCCTGATACCAAAGCCTGGCAGAGAAACAACAAAAAAAGAGAATTTTAGACCAATATCCCTGATGAACATCGATGTAAAAATCCTCAATAAAATACTGGCAAACCGGATCCAGCAGCACATCAAAAAGCTTATCCACCATGATCAAGTGGCCTTCATCCCTGGGATGCAAGGCTGGTTCAACATACGCAAATCAATAAACGGAATCCAGCATATAAACAGAACCAAAGACAAAAACCACATGATTATCTCAATAGATGCAGAAAAGGCCTTTGACAAAATTCAACAGCCTTTTGTGCTAAAAACTCTCAATAAATTTGGAATTGATGGAACGTACCTCAAAATAATAAGAGCTACTTATGACAAACCCACAGCCAATATCATACTGAATGGACAAAAACTGGAAAAATTCCCTTTGAAAACTGGCACAAGATAGGGATGCCCTCTCTCACCACTCCTATTCAACATAGTGTTGGAAGTTCTGGCTAGGGCAATCAGGCAAGAGAAGGAAATCAAGGGTATTCAGTTAGGAAAAGAAGAAGTCAAACTGTCCCTGTTTGCAGATGACATGATTGTATATTTAGAAAACCCCATT